>NC_091935.1:9812603-10112603 GCF_041260155.1 Ptychodera flava
AAGGAATGGTAATTCCCGAACAGGAGAAAGCTAAATTGAAAACAACAATGCTCACAAGTGTTGTTTGCTATTTTATCATGGAGTATTTTCTGATATTAGTGGGTAATCTGAAATGTCCATAATCGTAATGTCATAGGTAGAACAAGACCCTGCTCCTGTATTGGGCAAAACGAAAACAGATGATATATTGTAAAGCTTATTATATTACCATGCCCTGTCCATCGCATTTTAGTTGGTCGACCTTAACCATGTGGCCGACCACAAATACGCAATAATGGTTCGTATGTGCCCGTGAATATGAATAATATCGGAAACATCGTAACTTTTCAGCTAAAACGTAAATTATAAGTTTTACAAAGATCTTAATCAATCACAAAATTAAAACGGAAAACTTGTGGGCCAAGTTTAGACACTTTTTTGAAAAAAATCTCCGGATTTGAAAACTTTTACAGCGCGCGCACTACTCACTGACAAGTTCCGGGGCCACGTAGTCGTTCGCGTGACAGATACCAAAAGTATATAAATTAAGACAACCGAGGAACACGTATCATTCCAATGTTCAATTCAACAGCGAGATCCAGAAAACTAGACAAGCAAGATGTCCGTGAGAACAATCTACGAGCAGGTATGTTTCTTCAATTTACGTTTAGCATGCATATTTCTGTAAGATTTTACAAAGTAAAATGACTATGGTTGCTTAAAAACGCGGAGAGGAAAGCTTTGTATCAATGACAAAATTTGAACTTCGCGAAAACTTAATTTTGGTGTTGTCATAATTACGGGCTGGTCAACGCGCTCGTCATTTCAAAATCTGCGCGTCATGGCTTTTTCGCGGGGGGGGGGGGGTCATACTCATCAGTAGAACTATCCTTGATATCCCTTTTTGCATGTTCGAAAATGCTAAACAGAAAGTATTATGCAGCCAGTGAAAAAGACAATAACTGTTGCATCGATAGTGCCAAACCAGAGAAGAAATGAAGAATAGAAAAAAGAAAAAAAGAAAAAAACGCGTCGATGCATCACTTTTACTGAATGTCAAGGACAAGAAACATTTTTGGAGGTCATATATATTGTTATTTACTTATGAAGGTGGAATAGCTTAGTATCACTTTCTCGCACACACGTCCTTTCACCTGCTTTTCTGATCTGCTGCTTGCATTGACTCATTTCACGTACTGTACAGCAAATGCAACTTTCACAAATCGTGTTTGTGTGAAATTTCAAAAATCCACTTCTCTGAATACAATTAACGAACGGTATAGCTGTCATTCGCATTTTAAAATATTTGTAAAAGAATACCAGATTGATCTAAAGTTTCATCGACGAAGTGTGAACAGCAGTCTAATACTTTCTATTTCGAGGTACTGAGTACTGTAAGCACTACTTGAACTTTTTTCGCCAAATATATCCAGGGCATGTACTGTGCGGAGATATTGTATTAAGTCCATGCTATCAGAGTTTAAACATGGGCAACATTTTCCCGTTTATTCCTTCAGTGCCTCATGTGAGAAATTCCTCGTACACACTTTAAACTCTTCCATGTCTCTCTCTTCTGCCAAAAGGCTGAGCTTAATGATATCAAGAACAACATCGGTGATCGAGTCTTGGTCCTGATGATTGCTGCATGGTGGCACGAACGTTCGGAGGATTTTATTCCAACTTATAAGGTAATATGGAGTGATCTGCTAATACAACAATCAGAGATCTCTAAATTGCAGAATGTCTTTTTAATTATGCCATACATCCGTAATCATTGTTCCGATATTGCATGTAAGGGTCTGATTTTTTGAAATGAAAAATTATTATTTGTGCCAATTTTGTAGCTCAGATGCTGTTCATTCCGTGACCACGTATGTTCCTGGCAACCGTAGCCATATCGTTTGAACTTTGGTCAACTCTATTTTCACGCCGTTCATTGCTTCGAATAATGAAATGTGCCTTAGTTCTGTTTCCTATTTTAATGATCAAGTTATAACATGGATTTTGATGCATGTTGGATTCTTACTCCTAATTTGGCGCTTTTTTGTGTTTTACAGGCTTTTGCGCGCGAGTTCCGTGCGCTGAATTTCATCAAGACGGACATTGCAGCAGCTCCGGTGAGTTGATTTGCTTTCTACAGTGGCTTTAATGTGAAGCATGCGCAGTTCGACTTGTCAGTCAGATGCCGCCTTTTCGATCTCAATATCATAGATCGGTACAAATCATTGTCAGTGTATTTTCAATGTCTTACTGCAATTTTCAGATTTTCACCATGCTTTTATTTTTTTTTATATATTTGCACGGCATTGCCGCAAATTACGAAATAAATCAGATACCTTCCTTCCTGTTCTTCAGAAACTCAAATGAGGTAATATATGAAAAGAAATTGATTTCGCAGAAAAGATTTACGTGGATCTTACAATGAAGAGTCTGTCTTTTCATGTTATGCTTCATCGAAGATCACTTTAATCAAATCTAATCCGTCCAAAATATTACCTATTGTTCGTTATAGCTCAGCATATGTCGGTATACTGCTTGTAGAAAAGACAAAGAAGTTGCAACAAAGAAGGGTAAAACCTACAAGAATACTTCCTTTTCCATTTTATCAGCCTTTCTTTAAGATAGAAAGCGCATTGGGACAGATACTCAGACTCTCAAACTTTTACAATTCTTTTCTGATCTACCACTTGTCGGGGTTCATTTTAAAGCTCTTGGTGTAAGAAAACTTTTTTACTTTCTTAGTTTTTTTCGAAAATCGAAAAGTTTATTTTTACTTCATAGATTTACCACAGGGATGGCGGCCATTCTGAATTTAAAATATCAGTAAATCTTTGGTATTTGTTTCTCTAGTACTGAAATGTGCACGGTGACCCCCTATTTTTATGCTTGATTTAGTGAGACAATGGCAGAAAGTTTAATTGAGGAAAGTTTGAGCAAAAGTCTAAGTCTTTCACTTTCGAGGCGCATACTACCTTAAGCCGAAACATCAAGAAAATTAGTTGTGTTTAACCCTACCGGCTGAGAATATGTTGGAAAGTAGTCTCGGGTTGGCGGGCGTTTCGGTTGGCGGCGGAAAGGGGAGAAGGAAATGGAACTTGATTGCTGTGTTTGTCGCTTTGAAAAAAATGTGGATGGGCTGGAACTTTTATTCTGTCGCTTGCGGAGGTTTGCCGCTTTTGAAACGGAAGCCCATGTAGTTGTAAAAAAGCCAGCAGGAAAATTTTCTAGAAAGTGGGCGGTTTTTTTGCCAGTTGATTTATTCTCCTGTTGTTCTTTTATTTAGATGAGAGGAGACCGAATAGAGGGATTGGACGAAGCGGCCCTCAGAGCTACCCTGGAACGTTTGGACAAACTGTAAGCAGTGGATAGTGATGAGCGGTAACACCAAATGATGACATCGACCAATGGGATTACTCATTGATACCGAAATCTTTAGCTTTATTCCTTTGCTAAGTGCATCTTTGTTGCATTCTTGCACATGTCTCGTTCTTTCAAATTGAATTTATTTCCCTTTGTTCATAGTAGCAACTTTGATCGAGGAATACAAAAGAAAATCGCTAAAACAATTTTTGTTTTCTACTTTAAATGATGGAAACCGTACTTTTTTATCTTGAACGACCACAACACTTGTTTCTGAAATAAAGTTACTCTTAATATCTGGATATTTTGTCACTGGTAATTCATTTGTTGTTAGCCACTGAATAACTTTTCTGTTTCTGTCTGCAAATCTGTACTTCTCTGCCGACGTTTTTTTCTTCGCTTCCGGAACTAAAACTTAACCACGAGGTCAACAATTTAAGCTGAATTTAATGTAATCCAACATTAACTAAGTCGACCATGTTGTCGAAAGAAGTTTCTAGGCCGCAGTATTGATTTTTGCGATCGGTGATGAAGTACAATCGATGACCCTTGCATATAAAGAGGTTATCAAATCACCAAGATGAATATTTACAATGTTCGTGTAAACCGCACTGAGTTTAAAATGTGTTTTTTGGTGATTTATTTACTTCAGAATATTGTGTGTCCAAGCATTTCATTTTTTCTGACTGGTAAAAGATTTTGAGAATTCAAAACTTATGTAAGTCTCTCGTCGAAGCGTTATTGGAGATATGTTCGAATCCCGTGAAATCACACAGTATCGATGTAAAAGCGTCTTGCGGGTCTTAGATTTGAGAATTTACGGAATAACAGGAATATGAAACCCCCGAAAGTTATTTGAGTGTTGGAGATGGGGATTCAAAACATTTTGGTTCCTGTCACACAAAGAATCAGCAGATTTTCTGGTACAATGTTTGGATGATAATGTTAAAGGGGAAGTTACAGGACCGTGGGCGGACAATAAGGGGATTACTGATGGCGAAGGCATTTGCATACTCTGGGCTGGAGTTTTTGAATTCTCATAACATGGCTTTGACCGTATGATAAATTGGAATAATCATGATGGGCACTTTCGTGACATATGCAAAGAGGGGTCAAATGGTCATATAGGGAAAACATTTTGAAACACATGCGTTCTCCGACAAAAAAGGAACATTTTTTCAGTTTCTTTTCGACTTAAATTTAGTGGCTATATATTCACAGACATCGTATGCGAGATTCAATGACAATGAACGCCTGAAACATGGCAAAATTATGGGCTTCGGGGACCAAACAGAGCACGTCCGATCAGCAACGTGGTTTTTTTTTACATTTGTATACACCTACGATAATCCGGCTTTTATAGGCGAAGTTCCTGTTTAAAGAAAAGTGATAACCGTCCATTTATGCTTACGGATCTATTAAAAGCGATCTAATCGCTCAAGCGCTAAGGTTCAATAAATGAGTGAATTGATCTGTTTTTCGAAATTCGTAAGAATAACAGATAGGGGGAAAGGAATTTCTCTGTATATGGTCTATAGATCATCTCATTTATTTTTATTTTTTTATTTATTTAGACTTTATTTAATCTCGATAAACTGTTGAGCCAATGGCTCTTCTCACACAGTGTCGAGAAATCATTAAAATTTACAATATATACATTAAAAATTGCACACATCCATGAAGACATGAAAGGCAAAACATACAATAGGTACAAAAAAAACAACAACAAATGGACAAATGGACAATAAACAATATTACACTACTGAACATCTGTGTCACATAAAAAAATGAAATTACATTTGTCTTTAAAAGCCTGCAATGAGGAGCATGACTTTAAGTCAACCGGTAAACTGTTCCATATTTTTACACCACTGTATGTAAAACTTTTCTTAAAGAACTGTGTTCTATGTTTTGGAATGTATAAATCTTCTCTGGCAGCAGATCTAGTATTCCGACTGTGAATATTGTGTATCCTTTTAAAAACATTGAAATAATCTGGAGCTAAATTGTTTTGTACTTTATACATTAAAATTGATTCATGATATAAAATCCGTTTTCTGAATGGCATCCAATTCAGTGTACGGAATAAAACTTCACTAGAAGTATTAAAATCACAATCTAAAAGAACTCTTCGCAACAGCTTTCTGGAGTCGCTCAATGCGTCCTAAAAGTTTGATAGAACAGTGACCCCATATGTTGGAACAGTAATCAAAATGGGGTAAAATAAAACAATTATAAAAACTCATCATGGCCCTTTTAGTTAGAAAGGGGCGAATACGCTTGAGTTGAAGTAACTTAAATGCGATACTTTTACAAACAGAGTTAACTTGTTTTTCCCAGCTTAAAGTATCATCAATAATTATACCCAATAATTTATCATGTGTAACACACTCCAGTTGATCTCCATTACATAACACATGAATTGATTCATCTATTCTAGCTTTTCTTTGAGAAGTTCCAAGGACCATAACTTTTGTTTTCTGTGAGTTAATACACATGTTATTAAGATCACACCAGTGTGTGATGTGATACATGTCTTGATTAAGCTTATTTTCAATTCTTTTAACTTAGTGCTGGTGACCTGTGCAGCAGTGTCATCTGCATACATGTAAAGATCAGATGTATTTGTAAATAAAGGAAGATCATTGATGAAAAGTAGAAAGAATAAGGGGCCTAAGATAGATCCCTGTGGTACACCCACAGAGACTTGACAAGAATCACTAAGTGCCCCATTGAATGAAACTATCTGGGTTCTTTTCTCCAAATATGATGTGAAAAACAGCAAACTATTTTCTGAGCATCCATAAATCCTAAGTTTTTGTAGTAAGATATTATGATCAACAAGATCAAACGCCTTTCTGAAATCAACAAGTAGGATACCTATCAGATTTCCATTATCAATTTCTTGGTACCATGAGTTTGTGATGTTTGTTAATGCAGTTTGACATGAATGAAACTTGCGAAAACCTGATTGTTTGTTTGACAATAAGTTGAAAGTGCACAGAAAGTTATAGAAGTGAGTATGAACATGTCTTTCTAAAATTTTGGACAAAATAGGCAAGACAGAAATAGGTCTGTAATTTGATACAATATCCCTTGCACCTTTTTTATACAATGGTGTTACTTTTGCCGATTTCCATTGATCAGGGAATGTCCCAGAGGAAATTGCGTAATTGAAATAAAAAAAATAATTTCAGCTTTTATAAAATTGGCATGAATAGTTTAATTTTACCTTTCGAAGTGATGTGTCACCAAACTCATGTCGCGTTGGGTTATACCCAACTTTACTCCATCCCATTCTCAACCTACAAAATAAGTTATTATGGTTTATCACTTTTTTCAGATTTCCGTACTCATAATCGTATATTTTTCAACTCGCAATACATCTCGGTATTATTTGGACAGAGTATATTTAACTCGGAACTTCTGCTCAATTCGAATCTAACCAAATTTTGCTAAAACTTGCAGAAATATTGTCAGCAGTTGTAATTTCAAATGTGATAAAATGAGAGCCTACGCTAAGGCGCAACGAATCATGAAAGTAAAGTATGATTTCGGCAATTTCTCATGTTAGGGTAATATACAACAAAAACGATTTTTGGTACGAATGGAGTATATCAGGGGATTTTTCTCTGATGTGAAAACATGTCGCCTCATCTAGCTAGCGTAAATAAAAGTAGGACAGAGAATTCAGTTTCGCTCAAATTAGCTTTCGTTTTCGTCGAGTCGGGTTATTTCATGATGGTTACTAACACTACTATACTGTACATGCCCGGTCCCGCTTTTGAGGTCAATAGATCCGACATGCAGTAATCGGTGGCGAACAAATAGGATAGCTTCAAGTGGCAAATTTTAGAGATCAAATACACATTTGGAAGTGCTACCAAAGTACGATGAGCTACGACACGACAAACATAAAAAGTGCAAGTGGAATGTCGGATAAGGGCTATTGTTTGGATGATGATGATAATGATGATGATGATGATGATGATGATGGGAGGAAAAGAAAGGAGATGGTCAGATGAATTTTAAGGTCACAACTAAAGACAGAAAGATACATTACTGTTATGGCTTTTATGACTCGACATTTATCATGAAAATTATCAAAATGGGGCAAATTTAATGTGCGCTCAACTTTCTAGTTGTTAGTCACTTCCAAAAGATATACGAGCATACTACTGTTTGCAATTTTACCAATAAAAAGTGTTACTTTTATCTTGTTAAAGAGTGTTTTCCTGTTTTCAAAAGCTGTTTAACGCAAATCTTTGCAAGTTTCATCTTTCTTTTTCGACATCATTATAGTAACTGTTTGGTTATTTCGGTCCCTGGGAAATTTTCTGATGTATTTTACTTATCATCTACCTTCACCAGCAAATTTACCCATCACGTGCTCGTTTCGGTTGAAAACGAAAGAGAAAATATCGTGACCCAAAGACATTCTTTTTCTGCTCTTCAAGTTTCCAATGTAATTGTCGTCTGAAGTAAAGATTGACATTGTAGTTCACACTGTACTGCCTGTTCTTGGCAGATTTTTAAACTTTAATCAGTGGTGCATACATGTAGCCGTTTCGTATGCTTAAGGTGATGGTTTCACACATGGGCATCCAAGTGTTCAAACACGACGATGAATGTTTTACTGTACGGCCTGTTCTTGGCAATTTTTTAAACATAAATCAGTGGAGCATGCATGTATCCGTTTCATATGCTCAAGGTGATTGTTTGACACATGGGCATCCAAGTGTTCAAACACGACGATGTGTGCTTTTGTTGCCACGCAGGAAAAGTGATTAGTTGTAGAAATGTGTTTCTTATGGAGAATTCCTGTAATCCTCTGTTAAGGAAGGAAACGTTTATCCGAAGCCGCCAAATGAACGTAATTCAAAACAATGTACAATAGCGAACCTATCATTAACATATAAAATTCATAGTCATGAGTTGTCATCGAAAGTACAGGCCAGAAAGTTTCTCGGGAACTTTGTCAAGAATTACATTTCGAAGTTTTTGTAGCTAAATTTCTGCACAATATGTCGTTCGTACTAAGGCTTCTATCTAAATTGAAATCAAAGGACATGTGGATAAATAGAAAGTTTATCAGTAATACTTCATAGAGCCATGTGTGAAAACTTTGCAGGAAGGAAGAAGACTACACAGAACCCCATTGTGACACTATGTAAGAGCGCCATACACGGAGTATTCGCACAGGGGCTAGCTTGCAGTGTATTGTTGCGCCATCAGTGCTCAAGCGTGAAGCAGAATACATCGCAAGTCCATGTATATGATATCGTGACTCCTCATTGGCTAGTAAAACCACAGACTCCGGTTACGTTTTGATTGGATGAAGTGCTGCTTATACGTTTAAGGGTCAAAGGCTAATGTGTTTGCAGGACAGGTTTCGCTCAAACCTTTTTAAGAAAAAATAAATTTAATAAATTTATTCTGATTACTAACATTCTCTGTTGTCTTTCCTGTGTTCACACAACCGTATTATTCACAATCATGTGGGTATACTCGCAGTTACAATGTCTGTGTCCAGTACATGAGTGAATGTGTGTATATATGCTATGGACATTCCTGGATATTGTGCGGAACAGTATATGAACATTCATGGATACTGTTCGGAACAGTGTGCCAACATTACATAAAGTAAATCGATAAATGTCATCTCTTGTCATCTATAATGTCATCTCTGACCGGATCTAAATATTGATGATACCCTCGCCTGCGGCTCGGGCATCATCAATATTTCGGTCAGGATCACCATCCTTTGGGCAGACCACAGATCGTGATATTGCCCTCACCGTCATGTGTTATTGTTTAACTGTTGTACGCGCAGCACTGGAGGAGGAAGAACTGGTGTATTCTGTGTCCTCAGTACTGTCATTGAAAGAATCAAAGCGGAGGGTATTATGGACATTTTTCCAGACATGCAAAGTGTTTCGCCAACAGAGGCCAAATATCATACAAAGCATTTTGATTCAAAGCTTCATTAGCCCAGTCTCATATTAATAAGCCTTCTGGATGTTTAAATTTTAATTACTTTACAGTCTATTCCTTCCATGCATGTCATCTATTGTGCTCATTTACTGCATCCAGCATGTTGAAGGAAATACTTGTAGATGTCTACACAGGTACTAGTACAGTTTTGCGTGACTCGCACAATAATTGTTAACTAGCGAATTTCTGTCTGGACGGGGATTCATTTAAGGTGGTATGCGCCTCGAGAGTAAAAAAGTTAAACTTTTGCTCAAAGATTGCTCAATGAAACTTTTAATTATTCTCTTACCCATCAATAAAATTCAGGGGTCACGGTGCAAATTTTGGTAATATACGGAAACAAAATAACCGATATTGTTTTTCCAAATGGTCACGGTCCCCGTGTTAAGGGACGCTGGACCCAACATAACTTTTTTTTTTTGCAAGAATGTTCATACAATTTTAATGAATTGGTTCACTTAAGATTAAAATATTGGTTGGTTTCACCTTTTAGCTTGTCAAGCGGTCGCAAGTTGCGTGATAAAGAGGTACTAATTTATGCAAATGTGTGAAAATCACCCGATTACCCGGCTTATCTTTTCTCCCTACTTCAAAATTTCCGAAGAATTTAGCTCCACTCTGGCTGGGTAAAATTTTCTTAAATTTTCGCATTATGTCCTTTAAATGCTGTATAACAGAAAAAATATTGTATTGCAATAAATACTTACATTTTAAATAAGAGGTTCTACGGTCCCCGTGTTAAGGACGCTGGACCCAACATAGCGTATTTTGCTCAGAATAACTTTCAGAATAATTTCGCTAATCATGATTTAATCACGTTTTGAGGATCACTCTTTCAACCCCTGCCATTTTAGAATGAGGATAGATAATGCAAAAAAAGTTGTTTTTTCTACATATACTCTTCTTTCAAGTAATATATTACATTTCAGAATATAGTGTCAAGTTTTTGACTTAAATTGATTTTTACTATTATTATCAAAATTGAGATTTTTACGCAAAATATACACCACTTCATCTTTCGAGTAAACTATTGCTATCATACAGAACTTTATATTCTCTTCTTTTTTGAAATATATAGTGTGAGGGGGTTTCCTTGTCATCTTCGATAGGAATATTGCTTTGAAAAAAACTGTGTTGACAACATGCAGCTCCACCTTAAACCTCATGGGAAAAACACCATTTTCTACAATAACTTCGAAAATGTAAGACAGTTAATTTTTTTGCCTGTAAGAGCTTTATAATGATTCCCCACAGTGGTTGACCAGAAAAGCATTGTAAAAAACTGAGAGATAGTGAATAATGTAATAACAGTTTGAATAGTCGTTTGTGAAGAGGTGATTTTCGGACCATGAAATGAGTGACACAACTGGAAAAGGTAAAATTGCTTCCGGCATCTTAAAACTCGGGACTGTTAAGGTGACGATGCGGGACTATTTGTCTGCAAATACTTGCAAATTGCTTTATCCCAGTTTCTATCAAAAGATAAAATGAAAAACGTGCTTTCGGAATGACTTCAAGTTGTAAACAGTAAGGTCATGTGACTTTCAGCGGATTCAAATACTTGCTGTGTTTTCAACATAACAAGAAAGTAGTTGCAAATATCAAATATAGTCATTTTATGCAGTGTATCTGCCATAGTCTTGCGTCAATTTTGTGTATACAACCTTCTTTAAACGAGATAACGAAGGCTCCAAGACAATTCTCGAAACTCTGCACACGCTTATGCAAGCTCCAAGAACTCGGTATAGCGCCATCATAAGCCGATTACGTATTTTCGTCTTTATCGTTTAAACGTTATAAACTATGTCAATTTGCCTAAAATACGTCATCTAAATCCACGTATCCGCTGGATTCAGTGTCATAAATGCCACAAATAGTTTTAACAGAAATATGTTTTTTCCTTCAGTAAAGGTCATCACTAAAGGTCATCAGTAAATAGTAACACCAGTGATTGCGGTATTATGTGCAATTAATGCCTTCACCATAATTCCAAGAAATATGGAAAAAAATATTTTTCACTTTAATCTAAACACCCGTTTTCCGAAAAATCGTTCCTATTGAAGGACACACATACTGCAATACAACGCAATGCAAGCTCTCGGTGAAAATATGACATATAACCAATACCATTGTCTTGCTGGAGCCAGTACCCTGTGATTCAAACTATTCGGTGATCGTCATTTTCAGTAGCCATATTAACATGATATTGATCATCATAAACACGAGTCCCCTTACTGGAAGAGGAAACATTTCATTTGTTTATTTGTCTTTCGCCACTTCTAGAACTTAATAAACAAACGTGTGCTATTTTCAGTTTAGTGAGACTCAGTACGATTCTAAGTTATCATCGAAAGAGTAAGATAACCCAACATTGTCTAATTTAGCATTGCTCGGTACATATTGAGAATATTTTACAGCGATTTGTAGCCGAAGTTCTAGCCATGGTGATTGATATTTCGGGTCAGCGGAAACAAAGGCAGCAAAAGACACCACTATCGGCCAGAATATACATGAATTCACACACCTTTCTCTGAAATTGAAGGACGAATGAGTCATAATCAACGAATTAGTCAATTTCTTCGGTAACAAAATATACTTCAGAGAATTCTGTCGCTTGAGATGACCACACAGATACGAGCGTAATGCATGTATTACCTACGCAAGTCACCGTATCTATCACCGTATCCGTCTCAACGAAAAGTGTTGTATGAAATATAATACCCCAATCCAACATCTTAATTTTGCATAGGACGTATCAATAACCACTACTGAAACAGTAGACCTCACTAAAGCGTGTCAGGCAGCATTGCACTTATTGTATTAAAGTTTTAGAAACAGGATTGCGTAAAACTGAACACATAAAATCAAAAATCGCCCTTTGTAGTCTCGAAATTCTCGACAAAAATTCTTCCTTCCCTTTCAAATATGAAAGAATTCAAATTAACGGCACTCGAATGCACATTCTCCGCTGTGTTATGTTACCTGCGACCATCATAACATAAGGCCAGAGAGGCATTGTTCTACAGTAAGTTTGGCTCCCTTCCAACGGCGACTTTGTGGCGACTGCATGCCTGATTAACTTTTGGTGGGCGCCTTTTGGCAGCAAATAACTACGGGGAAAACCAGCACACACGTCCTTCAGGTAACATGAATGTCGAAAGTGAAAGACCTAAACATTTTCTCATACTTTCCTCAAGGAAACTTTAAACCATTGCCTTTCAAAATTAGGAGTCAAAATCAGGTAGGTTGATGCCACAGCAACAAACTACGTGAAATTTACCGATATTTGAATTCAAAATGGCCTCCATTTGTGTATTAACTCAAGAGTGAAAAATAATTGATTTTCACAAAAACAAGACGGTGATAATTTCTTTACTCCCACAGCTTCAAAATGTCACAATATTGATACATTATAAAACGTATTGTAAAAAAAGTTTAGAGTCAAACTATCTGTTTCCGATGCGCATTGAAATTATCCATTTGAAAAATGCGACGCGATGATTGAGGTACTCTGCTGGGCAAGATTATTTGCAGTATTTTCGAGGATTGGTCACTGATTATGAACAATTTATTGTCTGGTTCATCAATTGTTTTCTCAGTCTATCTGCTCTTCTGTCTGTTCGTCCTCGTGTCTGTGCTTCTGTTTGTCAGCTTTATATTGACCTAGCCGTCCGTGAGTAGCAATGAAGGTCCAGCCATGGAAATCCATCTGCATCCGGGCTCCCTGTCATTGAAGACAACAATATCCTGTTAGGCCTATCTCTTACATGTCTTGTACAAGACAACAATGCAGTTAAGCAACAGCGATATCAGTTACCCACAGTCCCGACACGTGACGCGATGAAATCAACGCTTGAATTTGACTGTGATATACAAATAGTATTTAGACAAATTTTATGGCTCATTTGATCCTCAAAACACTTGTACAGTGGCAGTCCGCTGCTTTCTGTTGTAAATGTAGACCTACATAAACATCGTATTCATATCTTTCATTGTTGTAAGTTTACTGTAAATTGTTATATTTTACGTCAGCTTTTCCTTTTGCCCGTTGTGTAGTATGTTGTTGGGCACTAACTTTGTATAGGTGATTTGCACCCGTTTCGGTCACTCAATCCTATGCAAACCCCCTTTTTGGCGTTTACTGTCGATAAATCTTAATAGATAAAACATAAATAAAATAAACACCATCGTGACATTTCCCAACCCCCAGTTGGGCCTAGGGTCATGAAAAGAGTTACAGTAAATTTACAGAGGGCAAATGCCCAGGGGACTGTACTGGAACCCGTATAACAGTTCACAACTACATGGTCAGTAAATGCAGGTTTTTTCATCATACCTGAACATCACACCTACTAAGTGTAAATTGAAAATGAAAGAATCATGATCTACAAGGACGTTACGCAAGAATACAAGACTAAGAATAAGGTTGGCACTCATGGCAACGACTATCATAAAAATCCCCTTTGTTTTAAAAATAGTTACAGCAGTAAGGATCGTATGATCATTTCGCAGTGCAGCATTAACATCACGTGGTCTCACTCTTTTGTTGAAAAATTATCCCACTGTAGCCGGTTCTTTCACTATAATTGCTGCATTAGCAAAATGCAATTCTTCGAAACCTCGTGATCTTAGGTGGCGTGCTAGGAATATAAATTCAGGCGATCGAGGCGGGATCCGGTATTCCAACCTTGTACTCCGCAGCGAGATTCAGACAACGAACCAAGCAAGATGTCCGTAAGAACAATCTACGAACAGGTAAGTTACTCAGATTACAGTTGAGCATCAATTGTTTCGAAAAATTAAAAAGTGAAGTGACTCTCTGAATGTTGCACATCCACTGACAAGAGAACAATATTTGCATCCACGAAGAAACCCGACTCGGAGCTTCAATATTCCTTTTATATTAAGCTGCTTTTCTTGTTACCCAGAACCCATCTTTATATTATGTTGTGTTACTTTTAAAGGTATAATTTTCAAGGGACAATACTTTCCTGATCTTCTGCAGGTGTTGATTCATTAAGAAGCCTGTACAGTAATGAAATTTCACCGTCTCGTGGAAAGATCTGAAATTTAATTTTCTCAACAGAGTTGGCATAGGGTATAGCGACCATTTGAATTTCGAAATATTAGAAAATGAATGGGCTAAAGTTCCCTTAACAGGACTTTTAAGTAGATTATTTTGTGTTGCTGATTCAGACCTCGTATCATACGAGAATAGAACATCGAGTGCATGGGATCAGAGTTAAAACTTGGGCAGTACATTTCCTTCTTATAATGGACATTGCCTCATATACACTCACTTCAAACCCTTTCATGTAAATGTCTTCTGCCAAAAGGCTGAGCTAAATGACATCAAGAACAACACACCTGATCGAGTCTTGGTCATGATGATAACAGCATGGTGGCATCAACAGTCTGAAGAATTTATTCCAAATTACAAGGTAATTAAACGTGTAGACTGCATTTCATTATACAAACTGTGATATCTTGAAGAACTTCCTCAATCATGTCGTCTATCACTGATCATTTTTTCCAAATTTCTTTTTTGATTTTTTCAGTGTTTGCTCGTTGCAAAAAGCATTTTCTTTATTTCTTGAACCTTACTACTCCAATGTTATCAACTCTTCTAATATCGCCAAGTTTACCGCAAAACTGTGTCGTTTGAGCTGTGGTCAACAATATCTCAGCGTAGAAAGAGAATGACTCACATCGTATCCGTCGCTCCAAATTCTGAACTTTGTCTGAGTTCTTCTTTCCGTTTGACAGGTCAAATCGTGATTATGGTATTTTATATGATACGATAATATTAATATTACGATAGTGATTGGCTACAATGCACAATTGATTCTTATTCCTTCTCTTTATGTTCTCGATGGGCCTTTAAGGATTTGGCGAAGGAGTTTCGCGCGATGAATTTCATCAAGACGGACATTGCAGCGTCTCCGGTAGGTGTTTCAATGCTATGCAGTATTCTTATTGTGAAAGCATTGCAGACTTCTGGTCAGATACCGCCTTGACCCGTCTGTATATAATGGATCGGTACGCAAGCAATATGAAATCGCACTCATTAAGGTAGCCACATATCTTACAGACACTTTCAGATTTTTATTTTTTTTCAGTTATAGAAGTCCCAAAGCCCGTATCTGCTATTTTTTCTCCGAGCCTTCATTCAAATTATATGGAGCGACAATTACAATTCCTTGAAAAGCACCTTATAGTGCATAACAAAAAAACAAAACAAATGCATATAACGGAAATCCAAGACACAGATTTGAAGGGCATTTCCAAGACTTGTCAAAGCACAAATTTCAACAGTAAATCGTGCAGCGTGTTCGCTAAAGGCAGGAAAACCCGATTTTGGAAGGTTCAGCAAAACGCTTGCCACGTGACTATTATGCAAATAATGACTATGTACTGTGCACGGTCGAATTTTCCAATATCAGGGCTTTCAGGAAATATATATTCATTGGGGTTTGGAACTTCTATAACTGAGAAAGAAATAAAATCTGAAAGTGTCTTTAAGGTACTTAGCTACCTTAAGACTACTGGCATTAGATAGGAGATGAAATGCCGAAATGTGCTCATGCTTTTAATGTTCAGAGCATTAGATTCGAAGAGTTAACAGTTGATAAAGCTGTTGGTGTTGTTCTCCAAAGTTAATAAATTGTGTTATAAGCTTTTAAATACATTGCCGTAAATTAAGATTTTCACTGGGTTTTGCTTTTTTTGTAGGGAATCGCCGCTACCTACGAAATCAGCCGGCTGCCTTCCTTCCTTTTCTTCAAAGACAAAAACGAGGTAATGTATGCAAAGTTCACTTGAAGAACAAGATTGATTAAGGCCTTAGTTTAACTGTCCGAACTGTCCAAAATATAAATTAGCGTTAGTTCAAGCACGGGTTATCTACCTTTTGTACATCAGTATGCGCACGTAGAGAAAGACGAATATAGTCGCAACAAAGAAAGAAAGAAACCTTAGACATGCTCAAATACATCCGTCCCTTTTTCTTTGTTTTCCGAGTTTCTTTAAGCTTTAACACTGGGAAGACTTGAGCTGCATTTTACGGGACAGACCAAGAAAAGTGTTCGGAAGTGGTTTTCTTTGTTGGGGAGGGAAGTTCGGTTTGCGGGGACTTTTTCCTCAATTTCTTTATATCCTGGTGTGTTTTTCTTTTGAGACAGAAGTTGGTGAGAGTAGTGATCAAGGAGTTGCAAAAAGCTTTCAATTTCCCAAAAAGCTTTGATATATTTTGTCAAAATACCTAAGCGGAGTATATTTGCATACAAAGCACATCTGTTCAGAGTTTCTTGAAAGCGGATGAATGGTTTCATAATATTTATATTTTTCCTGATTTTGTTTTTTTTTTCAGTTGAGAGGAGACCGAATCGAAGGTCTGGATGAGGCCACTCTGAGATGTACTCTGGAACGTTTGGACAAACTGTAAACGCTGTGGCCGGTGATGCGCCCCGGATCCAAACGACAACATCGATCAATGAGATTGCTCTCCGTTAAAAAACGTGAAATCAATGATTAGCTAAGAGACTTCATGCGCTATGTAAATATCAATGTCACATTTTTACACAAATATGCATCTTGCTTTTTATACCTGTTATTTTGATTTGATTTGATTTATTCAGCAAATATGTCGCATACAAAAAAAGAATACCCAGTTGACAGTATGTTACTTCATGAAAGAGACTCCTGTGTAGATGGTTGAAACTTAAATCAATTTAAATCACTAAACCAAGTTAAATCTTCTTCTACGAATATGTACGACCACACGCTGGTTCCAGAAATAAACAATGATTAAAACGTTATATTCTGTCATATGTAATTCATCGATCGATTGACATCCAATTAATAGCTCATTACATTTCCCCTGTATCACTGTCCGTGCATGTTCCTAGCTCTTTTATTTTCAGGTCTTCAGCTCATTTTAAGGCTTGAAAATTTTATGCCGGCCTGATTATAATGGATAACTCCGGTTAAGACCATGTTGGCCAAGGTATTTACAGGTCAAGCGATGAAATTTTATATACCACGATGGTATAAATCATACAGTACTTAACAGTACAAAAAATGCCTTCACAGTGTACAATGAAAAGAAATTTAAAATACCCTTTGTATGGGTGTTAGAACTACAATGCTTTGTGTCCAGCGGTTTCATAATGTTCAAGTTGTAGTCCCAGTATAACAAATAAGGCTAGTTTTCAATCGGGTTCGAATCCTCAACATACGGCATCAGTCGCCTAGCGGAGAGGCAACAGAGAGAACCGCTCGGCTAAATCTCCACTCTCAAAAAAGGGTGGTTCAACAGCCGGCTAAGTTGTTACATTTTCTAACTGAGACCGCTCAACACGTTGTAGAGTTCGTGAAGCACTCACGCACGCACGCTCACTATCATACATCGCACACACAAACTTTATCGAAGCGAAGCAACGAATACATCGCTTTAACAACTTGAGATATTCGTGCTCGCATGACCGTAGTCACACTATGTGATTTTTACCTGTCTAAACACAGTCACTACTGTCTCTAAACGGAAATAGACTCTTTCAGAAAAAAATAATTTTGAAGAATCAAAGAGTATCAATCAGACAGATTCATGTAGGGCAGAGATTTGAAAACGTTTAATTGCAGAGGGATACTTGATAATTATTGATGTGTTAGAGACGGCATAAGTGTCGCCATTTCAAAGTACGTACTCACAGTAAACTGTGATCCGTCGCACAATGAAGGCGACGACGACGAAGACGATCGGATAATGGTGGTCATGATGATGACGATGATAGTGAGAGGCAGGATAATAATGAACAAGCAAGATCGTCAGGGTCAAAATAAAGCTAATTATAGAGATATTATGACATGATCTTTCCAGAGAATGATCGTATACGTGGTGCAATTGAATTCCCTTAAATTTAACGTTTTCTAATCGTGATCTAGTCTCAACTATATACAAACATCCCGTTGTTTTAAATATGAGACATAAGAGCAGGGTTATTATAAGAAGAATGTGTTCAAAGCTAAACAAGATTGACAATAACAGTGAGATGAACGTTTTGCTACCTTGGATTATCTATTGCTCGGTTTAAAGTGGCACTCCCACTTGGTAACATTTTTAAAGCACATTTTTTTAATGCCAACGGTCGATATTTGACGTGGCGACTGCGCGCGGATCACGAGATATCGATAAAAACATGTCCTCAAAAAAGTAAAAGTTTGAATTCCGGTGGCCCACCTAAATTCAGCTTCCGAACATCGAACGTTCGGCACTGGGGCCATTGTCAACTAAGCTATGGAGTACGAGTCTACGCTAACGCTGCTGTACGCCACAGTACCACTCGCGTCGGTGATCGGTCATGCTCCCCGGGGGGAAGCCGAGTCTTACTGACTCTGATAAAAAACGGAAAACAAAGTTTGATTCCACCAGAATTCGCATAGGTGACTAGCAGTTACGTGCGGTTGATACATAGCGGCCGCCGATTGGTATGCATAAACGCATACACACGCGCGCGGCGTACTATGTGGCAGACGACAAAATGTAGTCATCAGAGGCGGCTAATATTTGACACGTAAAAACTGATGTTTATGTGGTATTGGTTAAAAATATAGTACAACTGATTTAGAACAATGAAAACGACAAAAACTAAGGAGAAGTTTTACAAAACTTACCTGAGGTAATGGCATAATGCTGTATATAAAGTCTTTGCAGTGGGAAGTAAATTAATTGCGTCGTTCGAACTTATTGTAGACTCCCTAGAATATCGTCAATCAGCACAACAACAAACCTTCGGGGGATTTCGGGTCAAAATCAGAAACGATCGTAAAATTTCGGGACGTGAAAAATACGCTCGGGAAATGACATGTTTTTATCGATATCTCGCGATCCGCGCGCAGTCGCCACGTCAAATATCGACCGTTGGCATTAAAAAATGTGTTTTAAAAATGTTACCAAGTGGGAGTGCCTCTTTAAGAAGGAGTGCTGAGTTGAAGCACTTTGTTTCTGATGAAAGATTCCCTTGCAATCCACGCTGAAAGGAGAAAAAGTACCTTGAGACACCGATTAGCAAGTGGACCTGATCCAAAACAATGAACACTAGCAAACCGGTTGACTATATACAAATTGACAGCTTGAGCTCTTACATCTGATCATCGAAGATGCAAGAGTAAGAATTTCGTCCGACTGTTTCTCAAGAACATTCTCATTGGAAGTGTTTTATTTTTGAACACTGATATAAATGTCAGTTTCAACTAAAATCCAAGGATTGTCAATGACACGAAATTGTTTTCATTTAGACCGTAGAGTTTGTTTGACAGGTAGCGACTGGTACCATGAAACTTTTATAATTACAGCTAATTCATTGTACTCAATTCATCGTAAAGAAGTACGTAATTTACCAGCAATAGGCTGACCTATTTATGTTAGGTCAAGTAACGTTCCTTACCACAGATCGTTAAGCCAAGGCACAATCAAACAATCGGGCTGCAAAGAGTTAAAATCAACGTAAAAATATCCTTGCTTGTCCTTGGCTATTTTAGTACGGGAAATTTTGTGACCCATCTGTTATCAGAGACGTCCTAAATCATCTAACAGGTTACCGCTTTGTTCATGATAAGAGAAGAAAACAGATTACTGAAGATATAGCAATGGAAAAAAGTTTCTGTTCACAATGCGTCCTTCCTCTTTGAAATGATTTCGAATAATCGCGATAAAAATGTGTATGGACACCGTTTTCGAACATGTAGAAAGTCTGATTGTAAGTAACATATTTGTACAGAACGCCTGGACACAGTTGTAGCATCGTAATCGACAACGAATAGAAATAGCGTGTTACACGAATGACACAACATTTGCATGGCACCTGTGACAACTACAATCCCAAATTTATGATCGATCAAAATCAACCTTAGTAATGACCAGGTAGCAGAACATACCACCGGGCTCTGTCTGTCTGTCTGTCTGTATGTCTGTATGTCTGTCTTCAAGATATGTAGATCTGGTATCAAGATAAAGACAAATCTGAGTGAGGCTCAGGTGATGAACGTGCCCACATACAACATAAAAGGGATTCGCTTCAACATGGGTAAAAGAATATCCTACAACTTAAACAACATGCGCCTGTATGTTAAATGTACATGCCTTGCTACAGTGTATTACCAAGCTTTCGCAAATCTACGCACACTCCATAAATTAGCGAGCCTGTCTTCAGCAATGTCAGTACATTTCGTAGATTTGGGGATTTGGCCGAGCGGTGACTGGATACCGTATGTTGTGGCTTCGAACCCGATTGAAAACATCGTATTTTCTACCCTAGGTTGACAGCTCTGCTGGAGGACAGAATTGTCCTCGAGACTGTCGCCCAGTAAAGCGATGTGGTAATTGCTGTGATTAAGTTTGAGTGTGATATGGGTAATAGTGAGAGTGCGACCGTGAGTGCTTTTGAACTCTTCAACGTGTGGAGGGGTCAGAAAAATGTAACAACGGAACTTAGCCGGTTACTGAATCACTCTTTTTAGAGTGGGGATTTGGCCGAGCGGTTCTCTCTGTTGCCTCTCTGCTAGGTGACTGGATACCGTATGTTGGCTTCTCCGCTAGGTGACTGGATACCGTATGTTGTGGGTTCGAACTTCATGCATTGAAAACACCGTCTTTAAGCACGGTCCCTCCACAAAATGGAGGGACCGTGGTTTAGGCTACATAAGGCCGAACTTAAGTTTGTTGTCCACAAGCGTTAGTTGTCGATTTGTATGCCTCTTGTCCTAAAATCAACATCGGTAGAAACGATACGAATAATTCCATGTTTGCTAATTTGTAAATCTGTGGTATTTTATTTAAGCTCATATGAATTTCGTATACCAAGAATTCCAAAACGAACTTTAAATGTCTTGTTAGTGTCTTTAATTTGTGCTAAAATAATAGCATCCCAGTTTGTCTAAGTGGCTATGATCACAAATTTTTGGAGCACTTGTCGCTTTAGATACGTCCACTTTTACCGAAGTGAGCGCAGTACAATCGTCGAATCGACGTGTGAATTGTGGTTCTATCGTGTTCTAGCTGGTCCAAAGTGTGCAGTCACAGTGCTGGCAAAATTCCAAGGGTACATTCTCGCACTGGCGTTTTTATTCTTCATACTTTATGACCCAAGTGATTTTTAGACTCTGAAAGTGTAAAATTGCTGAACTTTAATTCTATTGTCCGTTAGCGAAAATTTCGTAGAATTGTACACATTGCCTTCTTAATCGAGGGTAAGCGAGGAATTTCGAAAATTTGTGTTTCTTCGATTTTTCGATGTTGGTTTATAACAAAAATATACATATTTGCTATTTCAAAACAAAGGTTAGCTGGCCTTCTAAAACTATGCTCAGGGACGTGAATAGGCATCTTTTGGAAAAATTTGTAAATGTTCTCATATCTTTAACCAAATTATGCGTTTTTGACCATAATCGAATCATTACTTAAACTAACTATGAGTCTACGAACTATGAATCTCGATTGCGCGTCTTACACGCTGTGAGTTCGAAATTATTAATGAGTTTGAGATGACACCTGAAACTGTTTAAGTTCTTTTCACAGAGAGACACGGCATATTTAATCTGATAAAGTTTATGAATTGTGAATCGTATCAATAGATGCTCATAAGCTATCAAACTATGGGATGTCCTGTAACATTCCATGCCTTTCGTCGCGACAGACTAGAATAATACGTAATGCTTGTTCATAAACATGGCATATTGTTTCAACGATTGAGGTCTCTGCCAGCAATACAAGTTCCAAATTTGCAGCTGAGGTGGCGACTTGTTAGAGTTACACAAATCTCCTACGCCAAACCCCTGTGCAACACCCATTTGAATTAATGATCAGCATTTCTATACGGCTGGTGATTTACTTTAGTTAATTTAAGCTCGCTTGTGATCTATATCATATATCATATCGGGTAGTAGCTATCACGCTCATACTGCCCTTTGTTAAAGAAACTTAAAATTCTTGATGTGTATAAACAATTCAATTTTCGTTTACGATGTTCTACATGATAAACTTCACATGAATTTCAAATCATACTTTTCCCCAAATGATCATATGTACAGTACTCTGTCCAAAGACAAAAATGTTCTCCACCCCCCAATTTAGGACAAACTTCTATCGAATTCGTTGGTACTGTAGTATGGAACAGCATTGCAGAGGATCTTAAAAACATCACTTCCAGATTTAGATTCAAACGAGAGCTTAAAAATTGTTTACTGGAACTGTAGTTTTGTTGATTTTGTAACTCAGACCATTTTCTCGCACAGTTACTTTTCGCTTTTTTGCTGAAGTTTTGTGTTTTTATGTATTTTTTCCAAGGCTTCATGCCCAGTACATTAACTTTCTGTAATATCTGTCACTGTGATATATCGGAACAGTCGCCATATTTAAAAAAAAACTGTACATCAATCTTTCTTGAGTTTTGGGCTGAACTCGATAAGTGCCTAGAGCAACTATTTTTCAGTCTATTTCTCATTGTAACGCTTCAATGTGTACAAATTATTTTCTTTTTAAAAGAATATGAGAAATAAATTATTATTATTATTATTATTATTATTAATATTATTACATCACAGTGATTGCATGTAACGCTAGTGTATAAACTTATAGTCCATGTTGAAAACCCCAGCAATGCTGCAATGTATATTATTATTAAAAGTAAAAGGAACAGTACTTCTTTGGCGCAGACCAAAAGTGTCCTAATGCGTGGTGACAAGTCAGTCGGTCATTTGTTCTGTATATCATCTACACATTTTTTTCAACTGAATATATAATGTTCATAAATAGTACATATGGCATATTGTTTCAACGATTGAAGTCTCTGCCAGCAATATAGTACAAGTTCCAAATTTGTAGCTGAGGTAGCGAGTAGAAATAAACGTTAGAGTTGTGTTCGCTGAAAAAGTGTTTTAGCGCAGGTTGTAAGGTGGATGGGTAGAGTAGGGCCGTGATATTTGCTTACCATGACGAGGGACGTCAGACATTTTAGGAGGTCAGGGGGACGTAAAAATTAATGTTTTCCTCACAGTGCTTCCATACGCCCTATCCAATATTTGTAAATGCAGTTTAAAGTCAGGTATTTGATATGAAAGGTTGCAAACCGCAAGTAGTAAGGTGGAATGCGCCTCGGGGACAGATATTCAGACTCTAAAATTTGTCAATACTTTTTCTGATCTATCACTTGTGTAGGCTTATTTTGAAGCTCTCGGAGTTAATAATTTCTTTAACCGTCTTATCTTTGTGAAGATCGAAAGTTTGATTTTATTCCCACTGAGTTAACATAGGAAGGGCGGCATTTTCAATTTCAAATATCCGTAAATTTAACATTTTGTGTCTCTGGTACTAAAATTTGCGCGGTGGCCCCTGATTTTTATTTATGGTGTTGGTTAAGAATGTTTTAATGTTCCCACAGCGAAATTTTGAGCAATGGTTTTAAGTCTTTCACTTTCGAGATACATACTACCTCAAGCGAAAAACTGCAATAGACATGCAATTGTCAGTAGTCTAAATTTGGCATGTGACAAAATATTAGCTCAAACAGACGCACGATGGATTGTGCAAGTGCATGGTTGCAGTAACTTTCAGTAGAGTACGAAACAAAGGGAACGAAAATTGCGTGATTTGTAATCTATAATCAGCGTGTTCAGACTCTATGATAAATGATACTCCTGAACGCCAATACAAGGAGGATTGAAATTAAGTTTCACTCAGTGATCTTTCATATCTTTCATCTGAAGACTATGATCTAGTATCAAAATATATACTAACGTAAGACTTTTAAATATAAGACATGGAAAACAGGATTACTCATTAGAGAATGTTACAAAAACTGCTGTTACGCCAATCGTCCAGGATATTGTTATCGGAGATATTTCAAATTTAAATGCCTTATTTTGCGTTCTCGGTTAACACTATAACAATTTCATTTTGCTTATTTCGGTAAGTGGGGAATTTCTGATTATCTTTTCTATATCATCTACCGTAACCTGCAAATTCAACACTAAGCTTACTTGCTTGCTTTGGTAAAAAACACAACGTAGAAAATGTGAGATTGCTGTAATTGCAAGAACTGTTCTTGCCAGCTCTTTACAGTTTTATCGGAGGCCCGCAATACTCTCATTCGGATGTTCAAGGTAGTGTTTCTTAACTTGGCATTTGAGTGTGCATAGCTAACAGGATTAACAATAATCAGAGCGATGAATGGTTTGGCTACCATGGACTATCAATTCCTCGATTGAAGGAGTGATGAGTTGGAGCAGTATATATATCTCAAAAGATTCCCTTCCAATCCAAGCTAAAAGGAGAAAAACTATCATACCGACACAAATTAGCGTATTGACCTGATACAAAGCAACAAACATTGGCAAACCAGTTGACTATGTACACATTTAAAGCTTTTACTGTTACGTCTGATCATCCAAGATGCAATATTTTCGAAAACTGTGATACAAATGTCAGTTTCTACGAAAATCCAAGGATTGTCAATGAACCAGGGTTTGTTTCATTAAGACCTTACATTTTGACAGGTAGTGATTGGTACCTTTAAATCCTAATGACTTATTCCTTGTACTAAATTTATCGTAAACAAGTGCATAATTTACAAGGAGCAGGTTTACCTGTTTATTGTAGGTCAAGTAACGTTTGTTATCATCGATTGTATAGCCAGGGCACAGTCAAAAACTGTGCAGCAAAGAGTCAAAATGAAGATAAAAAAATCCTAGCGTGTCCTTGGCTATTTTAGTAAGAGAGATTTTGTGACCCATCTGTTATCAATGACGTCCTAAATAATCTAACAGGTTCATGATAAGAGAAGAATTGAACAGATTGTTGAAGATATATAGCAATGGTTAAACTGGTTTCTGTTCACACTACGTCCTTCCTCTGAAGTTATTTCTAATAATCGGAATCAGAATGTGTATGGACACTGTCTGCTAACCTTCAGAGTATCTGATTGTTACTAAAGTATTCATTTTCATAGAACACCTGAACACTATGATACAAATATCATTTTCTACGAAAATCCAAGGATTGTCAATGAATCGAAAGCTTTTTCATTGATACCGTAGAGTTTGACAGGTAGCGACTGGTACCATGAAACCCTTATAATTACAGCTAATTCATTGTACTCATTCATCGTAAACAAGTGCGTCATCTACTAGCAATAGGCTGACCTATTCATGGTAGGTCAATAACATTTGTTATCACCGATCGTTTAGCAAGGGCACACTCATACAACCAGACAGCAAACAGTCAAAATGAAAGTAACAAAAATATCCTTGCGTGACCTTCAGCACGGGGTAATTTTGTGACTGTTATCAGAGGCGTCCTAAATCATCAAACTGGTTACAACATTGTTCATGATTAAGAAGAAAACAGAATGTTGAAGATATATAACAATTGAAATATCCAGTTTATGTACAATACGTCCTTCCTCTTTGAAATGATTTACAATCGTCGCAATAAAAATGTGTACAGACACAGACACAGACACAGACACAGACACACACACTCTCTCTCTCTCTCTCTCTCTCTCTCTCTCTCTCTCTCTCTCCTCTCTCTCTCTCTCCTCTCTCTCTCTCTCTCTCTCTCTCCAAGATTTATACATCTGGTATCAAAATAAAGATAAATCTGCTTTAAGTTTAGGTGATCTACATATGGAATATTTATAAGGTAATAAAATACTATGGATGGTCTGAATAACGGTTACATTGCAACAGATAAGTTATGTGTGCTTTAATGACCAATAAAATTGTTAGTTATGACTGTATAGATGAAATATGTAGAGACCAAGGCAGACAGGGAGGGATACACACAAGTAAACGTATCCACATTCAAAATAAAAGGGATTTCCTTAAACATGGGTAAAAAAAATCAATATCCCACCACTTTAACTATATGCGCCAGCGCCCCTTTATTTTAAATGTACTTGCCCAGCTGCGATGAAAAGCATAGCTTTCTATGCTCTCTCCATATATTAACGAGACTAAAAAAGTTAGAACATTTCAGAGATTTAGGCTACATCGCCAAATGTCCCAACGTTAAGTTTTTCCCCACAAGAATGTTAGTTATCGAATTGTATGCCTTTTGTCCTAAAATCAACAGTGGTAGAAATGATACGTATGTTGCCATGTTGGCTAACTTGTAAATCTGTGGTATTTTATTTAAGCTCATATGAATTTCATATGCCAAGAACTCGACTGACGAACTTTAAATGTCTTGTTAGTGTCTTTAATATTTGCTGAAATAATAGCATCACAGTTTGTCCAAGTGGCTATGATCACAAATTATTGGAACACTGGTCGCTTAAAATACGTCCACTTTTACCGAAGTGAGCTCAGTACAATTGTCGAATCGACGTGTGAGTTGTGGTTCTATCGTGTTCTAGCTGATCCAAAGTGTGCAGTCACAGTGCTGGCAACATTCCAAGGGAACTTCTCGCACTGGCTTTTTTTACACGCAGCTTTCTTCATACTTTATGATCAAAGTGATTTTTGGACTCTGAAAAATGTAAAATCGCTTGCCTTTAATTCTATTGTCCGTCAGCGAAAATTTCGAAGACTTGTAGACATTGCCTTTTAAATCAAGGGTAAGCTAGGAATTTTGAAAATTTGTGTTTTTTCGATTTTTCGGAAAGTCGGGTTCGGATAACAACATACCTATTTGCTAATTCAAAACAAAGCTTACCTAGCCGTCTAAAACTATGCAAAGGGACATAATTGGTATAAATTGGAAAAAATTGTAAATCTCATATTTTGAAGCAAATTATGTGTTTTTAACCATAATCGAACCATTCATTAAACGAACTATGAATCTCGACTGCGAGTCTTACACGCTGTGAGTTATTACGTTGCTGTATGTATTATGTGACTTCAGTAAAAAATTATGATTAAACTCTCCGTTGCCCCTTCGAGCAATCGCTGCTTGAGTCATTAGGATACTTCAATCTTAAGATAGCCCACCAAGGCAAGAATTACTATAAATCACTTATGAGGAAGTATCGCTTTTTCAACGTGCACGTACTTCCAAGCCAGACTTGTACTGATATCAAATTGAAAATGTTGTTAACCATACAGTACTTAAGCTTGTCAAAATGCATGCTAGCTCAAATTCTTACGATATCAAAATATTTGTTTTCAATAAACATGTTTAAAATTTAATCGGACCGGTTGATGCACTGGGTGTATGAAATTAATTTCGAAGAATCAATAAATATCAGTAACAGATCCATGTAGGGCAGGGATTGAAAACGTGCTTAATTGCAGAGGGGAACTTAAAAATTATTAATTTGCTAGAGATTACACCTGAAACTGTTTAGTTTCTTTTCACAGAGAGACACGGCATCAATATCCAATATCCGCAAATTTAACGCATTTTGTTTCTCTGGTACTTACATTGCACTTTGGCCCCTGATTTTTATTTATGGTGTTGAATAAGAATGTTTTAATGTTTCCACAAAGAAAGTTTGAGCAAACGTTTTAAGTCTTTCACTTCGAGGCGCATACTACCTCAAGCGAAAAATGCAAGTAGTCTGAATTCCGCATGCAGCAAAATATCAGTTCAAACAAAGACACGATGGATTGCGAAAGTCTTTATGATGCAAAAGATGGTTCCTCAGATATATCAGGTTGTACTGATATAGACTTTCCGTTTAACTTATGTGAAGGACTTAAACATTTGCTCAAACATTCCTCAATGAAACTTTCGGCCATTCTCTTAACAAACAAGAATAAAAATCAGGGGTCACCGTGCAAAGTGTGGTTCTAGAGGAACAGATTACCTTACATTTACTGATATTTAAATTTCGATATCGCCGTCATTCTAGTGTTGACTCCATCGGGAAAAATACAAATTTGATTTTCTTAGAACTAAGCCTGTAAACATTTTCCTTAAATGAGCCTTGACAAGTGGTTCACCAGAAGAGGACTGAAAAAAGAGTCCGAATATTAGTTACCGATGTGCATTCTACCCTAAAGGTATACAGTCACCTGTAATCTAAATATGCCCATATATGGTCAAAGGGGCGTTCCTTGGTATTCAGAATGCCCATGTGAGGGCGCTGTTTTTAAAAAGCGGCCACCCGCTTAAAATCTGTGATTGGTTAGATTTTCTCTTTCCATGGTAACTGTGGCAAAATTGGAACAGGTGACAGTATACCTTTAAAGGTATAACTTGGCTCAGTGTGAAAGATTAAAATGTTGTTCTAGCTTTACACATGATACATTTGGACGATCTTTCAAAGATTAAAGACAATGTGAAAAACAAACAAATTACCTAAGATTATCTAATATTCGAAATATAAAAAGCCAATAATCCCTTTAAGTCTAAGGAGATAAAATATTCGATTCGTCAAAACACGAAACCGCAAACTTCATTTGCTTTTGCAACTTCAAAATGAGCGCAAACAACAAGAAACAAACTAGAAAAATTACTGTGGAGAGTCTTTAAACTGTCCCCGAGGTGCGTTCTATTTTAACGACCAAATGTTCTTCAGCGCCAGCAGTTTAAAATTTAGACTTTTCTAACGGAAATAGAATCAACTAGCAAACCGAAAGTTGAACAGTGATTCCTTCAACGAAATCTAAATTTTGTTTTTATGACGTGATGCAAACCCATTCGTCGAAATCATCATGCGCAAGTCACGAGATCGTTTGGAATTGGTAATCCCCCATCTTCATACCTGGAGTGATTGCTGGAACTCGGTGAATTACCGTCACTGACTTGGGGTATATATTCAGAGCACCGGACACGTATTTCATTATTTGAATTGCGCCAGGCCACTTGCCCTTGTCTCCAGCATTCTCGATAGTAAGAAGGAACGAAGTCGCCGAGGAAAATGTCAGTGAGAACAATCTACGAGCAGGTACGTAGGTGAGGGGATGGAAATTGTTGCTCACAACAAAGGCAGACACATTTTTATTGGTATGAGTAAATTCTGAAATGGTCATCTTGAGCTATAATATTTAACAAGACGGAAAGGCTATTTAATATTGATCATACTTTTAAGGAAAAATTCACGGATTGGATAATTTTAGCAGCTTTCGTTGATCTAATCATCTTGAACTTGTTGTAGACATTTTTGATATAAATCTTGTAGAATAAGGATTTTAGCGCCGATATAAGGAAAAAAGACTAAGTCTGCGTGATGATAGTCGTCATGATTTTACTGAATGTGGATTTTTGTCGAATTCCACCGCCTTCGACTTAGCCAGTTTTTATAGTAAAGTGTCCAAATTGTAACTTTTGCCATTGCAGGTTCTACACAGCCACAAAGGGTAGCATTATTCGAGCTTACCTCTTAAATCTGAGACTAATGTCACCCCCACCCTCATCTTACCATCTTACTCTCTTTCTTCTAAGGCCGAACTGAATGATATCAAGAACAACACAGGTAATCGAGTGATGGTGCTTTTCATATCGGCATGGTGGCATCAGAAGAGTGAGGACTTTATTCCGACTTTTAAAGTGAGTTTCCAACATGTACCTCGGTATCAACGAATATACTAGTATTTTCCGAAGACTGCTTATAAAGAGTTCATCGATAGTAAGAAGACTAGTGGTACAAGACATGAAAGAGGTACGCTAGACGGGATTTTTTATCTTTAATTACAGGGAGCTCGTCATTAGAAGCATTTCCATGCATGATTAAACCTTCCATGACACTTGCGGACAGGTAGATCAACAAGCTGACGGACACATGCACCGAAACGAGGGCAAACAGACTGCAGAACATATAGACTGAGAAACTGAGTGATGAGCCACACAATAAATTCATGATCAGTATCCAGTCCTTGAGAAACGCCAAAGATAATTTTGCCCTGGGTACCTGAATCATCGAGTGACAGAGACATTTTTCGAACGGATCACAATTTTAAGGTACAACGCGCCCAGGGAACAGATATTCAGACTTTTAAAGTTTTAGAGTACTTTAATAATCCATCTTTTGTGAGGGCTCATTTTGAAACCCTTGAAGTAATCATAGTCTTATTTTTGCAAAAAACTCGACGGTTTTTCTCGTAACACATGTTCGATTTCAAAAATCGGTAAATTTTTGGTAGATTTTCATTTCCGTGGTACAAAATTGGCACAGTGTACCACGATGTTTGCTCTTAATTTCGAATGGAAATGGTTTAAAGTCTTTGTGAGGACAATTTTAGCAAACGTAAATGAGTCTTTCACTTTCGACGCCTATAGCACCTGAAGGACATGCATGCTGGTCGTCACTTGCTTACTACCGTTTGCAGTTTAACCTCTGCAGGTCATCAGTCAGATGTTGCTTAGTTTCAGCATGAATCAAATGAGCGCTTAGCAAGCTCTGCTTGATGACCCTAACAGAGGTCAAACTGCAGCTATAAGGTTTATGCTAATAAGTCAACGGCGGCAGACTCCATGAACAGGGCCAAGCGTGGTACAAGTGTCCGAGAAACTGCAGTTTCGGACTATGCACAGCATTTTAAGAGCAATAGCTTCACAAGGCGACAATTAGAAGGGATTAACAAGGCCGATTTGATGGCCGGCTTATCAGCCATCAATAATGCAGTTGAGATATAGCAATTTAAATGGTAGGAGCGAGTGAAATAGAAGGTTTTCAGAGCCGTGTAGAAAGGACTGGCAGTGTAAGCTGGCCACCTTCCCCTTTTATATACTCCTAGTACCTCGTAACTCATACACATTCAACGATTTTATTGAGTGCTGCTTTGCATAAAGGAAGTTCAATCCTGATGAAATAACAAATCGGTTATGTGATATCCATATTTAATAATTATGATTTCTTTTAGTAATTAGGAAAATACAATTATATTTAGCTGACGTGTTCAATCACTTGGCTAATGTCATAGCGATGTCTGTCTGTCTTTCCGTGTGCTTGTGTGTGTGTGTGTCTGTGTGTGTGTCTGTCTGTTTACACGATAACTCAAAAATGCCTGAACAGATTTAAGTCAGATTCGGTGGACAGGTACTACATGCTAGTTGCAAGAAGTGAATAGACTGTGGTTAGTGTGGCTTGCATATTAATGAAGTTATGCATATCATTTGTTCCGTACAATGGTTTCCCTATTGAGACGGTAATGACAGTGTAAACATATATCAAGAAATACTGCATAAAATTTCATGAATCTTTTCACAGATGACAATCTCAGATTATTATGATGATACTGTGAGTGTCATGTCAATTATCTGCTCATTTGCATATTTAATGAACTTTTGTTATTAGTGACATAACATTGAAATTCCTGCACCAAATTTGATGACGTCTGCTACAGATACTGATCCGACTGATATCTTATTGTGGTGTAAAGCATTTAGTAGTGTGAAGGGTTCATTTGCACATATAATGAACTTTATAATCAGTGATATTACTCCAAAATTACAACATTAAATTTGATGAAACTTGCTACAGATGTTGATCCGATAAATATCTAATTGTACTGAGATGCATTGAGCACTGTCAAGTTAATAAATGGCTTATTTGCATATTTTATGAAGTTTTATAATTAGTCATATAACTCCGAAACATCTGCATCAAATGTGATGAAAACTGCTGCATATACTGATCCGACAGATATCTGACTGTATTGTAAAGCATATAGTAGCGTGAAGTTAGGGGTTCATTTGCACATTCAATAAACTTTGTAATTAGGTATATAACTCTGAAATTACAGCACCAAATTTGGTGAAAAGTGCTACAGATTTGGTGAAACATGCTACAGACATTGCTCTGATAAATATTTAATTGTGCTATGAAACATTGAACAGTGTCAAGTTAAGAGCTCATTTGCATATTTAATGAACTTTGTAATTAGTGATATTACTCTAAAATTACAGCATTAAATTTAATGAAATATGCTACAAATGTTGATCTGATGGATATCTAATTGTCCCATGAAGCATTGAGCAGTGTCAAGTTAATTAACAGCTCATTTGCATATTAAATAAAGTTTTGTAAGTAGTTATTAAACTCTGAAAGTACTGTGCGAAGTTGATACAACCTGCTAAATATAATGACATAACAGATATCTGACTGTTCTGTGATGTGTACTACTATTAATGAACCTGTTGTAAAACACGTGAGCATATTCAGTTCACATCTGGTTTAGACTATTCATTTCCAGTTGGCCTGTGGGCATATTGGCTAAATTGAGGTGTTGCCAACACTGTCAGATGTAAGTATCAGCTGAGCAGTAATCCAAGTCGATCACAGAGAAATCGTAGAATCAACTATGCCAAAGTTGAAACATTGTCTTGCCGTAAATCAGACGTAGTCGAAACAACTACACTTGAAAGCAAGTGATATGACTTTGACAGTGCGTGGACTTGTGTGTGATGGTGTTGTTTTGACTACGTCTGACCTCTTGCTGGACAATGTTTCAACTTTTGCAGAGTTGATTCCATTATGATCGATTCATGTTACCGCTTAGCTGATAATTACACTTGACAGGGTTGGCAACACCTCTATTTAGACAATATGTCTAGTTCGTCTAATGCCAATGCGTCAACGCAAACCACTGTAACACAGCAGAGAACGAACGTTCTAATGTCTTTCAATTGAATTCCCTCATATTTAAAGGGGAAGGAAGTGTTTTTGGATATCTGATGAGACCACGATGGATATCTTTTGAGACCACGACTGACAATTTTGATGCAATGTGTACAATTCAGGCAAGTCTATTTCTAGGAGTTTCAATATAATACTTACAATGCTGCCTTAATTAGACGCCTGAAGAAATTTGTCTAATTAGTCGCGTTTCTTTTTTTCAAATTGATAAGCTTATTGCTTCATTTCCATTAAGTCAAAATTACACGCTTTACAATTTACTGAGGCTGAGAAAAAGAGATATTCGTTTCTGGACATTTGAATGTGCTAAAAGCAATGCGGTGATACGATGTAAGGTTTTCATATTTACTTATCCCCAACCCACATGGGTATGAGATTGCGGCAACAGCTAATACTTTCAGTTGATAGCTAAATAATTCCATGCTTCCTCTCCGTTAGGGTATTATGGGTGTGAAGAAAAGACAACAAATCGAGTCTTTTAATAGTCGATATTGTAAATCTGCCTAGATTGTGTATTATCTATTGATTTGGAAAATGTTAATAAGTCTTCACATTCTCGGATTAGACATAGCTTTGATGCCAAAGTAAGCTTTGGGAATCAAAGTTACAGGAAGATTTTAGACTGTGAAAGCACACAGGTACCACTAACGAAGCTATTTGTGCTAAAAGGGTGTTCGTGGGCAGTCTTTCATTGGGCTGGCAAACGTAAAAATATCCAGTGGGCGGGGAGAAAAAGTCAATTTTTACTGTTTTTAGAGATAAAATGTCAGTTATTTCAGTGCGCAGGCAGAATATTTCTGACTGTGGGTACCGGAAAATACGTTGATGAAAGGGAATGCTGTTGTTGGTAGAACTTCAGGGTCGCCTACGCGCTTAAGTTAGAGGGGCCCAGACTAACTTGACCAATTAGTAACTGCTGCGTGTGCCCGAGAAAGGCCAAGGGACTAGGGACAGTCTAACAGTCTGATGGCTTTACACTGAACACGAATGAATGTATATTGCATATACGCACCAAACGAACAAACACTGGGTGCTTGATTACTTATGATATTGATTGATTATAATTAGGTACCCACGGAGTGTTTAATGAACTGTAACCTTATGAACGGAAAGAGGTTTGAGATTTACTCAGAAAATCTGCTAATTTGATCCGGGATTTCCTGATCCGGTGTTAATGGCATCAGAACTGACCCCGACTCCGTCTGGAGTTCTAGACTTTTGTTTTTTCCGTGTTTGGACAAATTTCACCCACGTTAGAGGTAGTTTTTAAGATTATTTGAAGTTTTGTTGTCAACGGGATCTCTCAATTAAGACAATGTTTTATTTCTTGTTTAATTTTGTTTGGTTTCATGTGTGAACGGTAAACTGTTTATTCAAGAACCCAATTTGAAATGTGCTCGATTTTGTAGCCGCTTGCTAAATTTGTCCGTATTTTGCCTGGTGTTTTTGCTCTCTTCAGCAGCCTCTCTGGCTTGTTTGCTTGTTGTATTGGTTAGGTAAAAAACTGCATCTCTCCCCTCCCTCTCTGCCTAACCCCCCCTCTCTCTCTCTCTCTCCCTCTCTCTCTCTCTCTCAATGGATGAGAGATAGAATGTTGACACAGAGTTGACTCTTACTTCACCACACACTGCATCATATATTTTCATCAAATCATTAAGACGACAAACTGCTTTCATTTCATCAAATAATAGATTGGGATTTCTGCCAGAGAAATGCATGTTTGAGGTGGTGTCACACAGCATGGTGAAATATGTTACGGTTGAATCCAATAAAAATCCTGACAATATATCTTCAAGGAAGAATGCTGAAGGCTACACCTTCTAATCATGTGAATTTTACAATAGATTTGGATTTCTGCCAGAAAAATGCATGTTTGAGGTAGTGTCATACGGCAAAGTGAAATATGTGACGGTTGAATTCAATAGAAATCCTGACAATATATCTTCAAGAAAGAATGCTGACAGATACACCTTCTCATCACGTGAATGTAACGCTCCGTGTGTTGATTGGATCTTACAGTGTGGAATTGTTCTTTGCAACTTTACCCCAAAAATATAGATAATTTATCTTTTATACTGATGATATTCGTAACCATAAATGGCGATTGTTAACAAATACTTCATCCAATGAAACTCTCTACATGTGTAGTGATCACTCCCCGAAATCCCTTGAAAGCTGGCGTCACTATATATTTAGCAACATGCACAAGTGCTCATTCTTATCACTCGACGCTAGCCGCGAATTTCTCAAGAACTCTCTTGGAGACTCAACGGCATACAAAATGGCCAGAAAAGTCGCAGCGGTATGTGTATTTATTTTCATTTTTGGGGAAGCTTTTATATTTTGAAAACCTGACTGTCTGAAGCAATCTTACAACAAGAGACTAATTGCATTCCATTTCATCAAGATAGAAGCTTACACAATTTATTATGAAAAGAAAACGAAAAGAATCATTCGATCTTTTAGTGTCCACCTTACTGCAGATTTCTGAGTAACACGGGAACACAGGAAATCTATTTTAGCCCTGTCATCACGAAAAACAGGTGACAGATAATTGTCGTTGCCAGTTACTGATAGAGAGTAGAGGATGAGATTAAAACAACAGTTCAGGAAAAATTTAGCATTCGAATTCAAACCTTCGTACATACGTAGGCGTATAATTCAACAGACTTTTGGAAAACAAAAATGGTAACATCTGCACCTTAGTCCAAAAGCGATTCAATTTTTACCTGTTAAGATGTTCTGTTCTGTTCCTTTCCATGCGAAAACGTTATAACACAGAACACTGTTACCGTTGCTCAACTCAGAGAACATAGTTACATGAAAACTGTTGAGTAAGAAAACCCTACTAGGTTCAACCCATTCAAATTACAGTAATTCGAAAGAGGCATGCCGGCAAGGTTATAATTCAAATTATCTTTCCCATTTTATTGGTTCAATTCTGTGCTTAAATCTTTTATCGATGGACCCCGTTGTCCGCATCATAATCATATCCTACTCTTTATCACTCTGCAGAGCAAACTTAAAGATTTGTTGGAAGACAACAGACGAGACGCGTTACTGATGGTATGGGGTGCATGGCTTAAGAATGGTGAAGAGGCGTGTAACGCTTTGAAGGTTAGCTCTGTTGCCAACACTTATAAAACACCTACGGCCGTGGTAACTTTCTCTGAATGACATAACTATATCATTTCATCTCAACTTGCGCAAATGTGTCTCTACTGGACGCTGTAAATTACTGTCAACTATCGCAGATAGGTACCAAGTGCTTAATTAGTTGCAGTGTCTCATTCCATGTGACTTGATCTTGTCATCTTACAGGAGCTTATGGAAGAATTCTCAGACAAGGAATTCTGGCAAGCAGAAATATTGGAAACAAGAGTAAGTTTTATTAAGTTTGTTTGTCTAAATTGTTATAAACTCGGCTCGCCCATATTATTATTATTATTATTGTTATTATTATTATTATTATTATTGTTATTATTGTTATTATTATTATTATTATTATTATTATTATTATTATTATTGAAATATGCATTATTGACTTTGACATGAACACAGCCACTTGTTGCCATTAGGTCACCCTAACGTCAGTCTTTTTTGCTGAATACTCATTTTTCAAACTAATTAGAAATCTTACAGATTTTTTGTGTATGTCAATGTCTGTACTTCATTACACTCTGTGAAAATAATATTTGGTGTAAATATTTCAATTACTTTATGTATCTTTTGATACTATATTCCGCCTTAATCCGGCATCCTTTAGCAAATGAACATTAACAAACCTAATAAGTATCTGAATATAACGCTTGACAAACTGAATAGAGCATGGTGTCATTTGTATTCCAATAACACCGTAGTTGTAACTTGGAAGGAATCAATGCAAAAGCCTTTGTTGAAACATTCTTAGTTTTACTTTATTTGTTATATGTATGGATTTTTCCAAGTAAGTTCCATTTCTGATTCAAAACGACGATATTTCTTAGATAACTGAGCGGGAGGTGACGATTCATGTGATCCGCACTATAATTCACTTTATGCAACGCGTTCAAGATATTAACATACAATACAGGGCCAATCTATAATGTTTGGCGCAGTACGCCATAGAAAGTGTTGCTGAAGTAAAGTTTGTATTACTATCCATATACAAGCATGATCATAGTAACGCAGTCCATGTCACAGCTGTGATTTAAACTAAGGCGACATAACTTGTACTGCTTACATTTGATCGACATTACACATTGATATATTTCGAAGTTGTAATTATTTTGTTTGATATTTTACTTTTTATGTGACAAAGTTGTCCATGAAATATTGAACTTTATGACAGATATATTCTTGTATACCAATTACTGAAGTAAGGTACATTATCTTTGATATAGCAAGAGATTTTGTACTAACAATTCGCTCAGATGACGACTTCCCATGTTTTTTGAGTGACTTCGCTTCATGCGAAGTTCATCACCATATCTAAAATACACATCGAGTGTTTTCACAGGCCAATTCATGTCAGAAACTTTCACATCTCTTTGTGCAAACTTCCAAAAACGAACACCCGTCGTTCTCTTGTTAATCAATTTTAACCTGCTACACTTTAGGGACAGGTAAGACTGAGGCTATATCTTGAGCAAAAATAGTCATGTTTTCTGCAAACAAAGACAACTTTGCTACGTGAGTTGTATTTTTGCGACAAGGCACATTGAAAGATTTGATGCTTCTGTCATGCCTGATTTTAACCGTTCCACTTTAAAGTGTGTTAAGAAAGGTATTCTGTTTGTTATATACAAATGATAAAGAAATAGCTTCTTTCATAACTGTGCCACTTGTGTTTATGTTTCTGTTCACATTAGTCTAGCTTTTGTGTTTTTCGTCTCATTTTGTGATCGACACCCTCGATTAAGAACTATTCTTTCTCTTATAGGACATCGCTAAAGAGTATCAGATCGAACATGTTCCGACGTTCATATTCTTTAAGAAGCAAGAGGTAAATAGAGAAAGTGACATTTTTCAAGGTTTATTTTTGCTTTAATTATTAGTCGTCGTATGAATGTGAAATCATACCTATATTCTTACCTGACTTTCAACAGTTTCAAAACGGAGTCCACCGCAGGATGGAAAGGAACTTGCTACTGAATATTTTGATCGTATTTGAAATATCCAATGACAGGGAAATGCTCGTTGTGAAACTTGGTATCCCGCTTTCTAAAAATAACATGTACCAGCAGAGCCTGTAATTAGTGATTTTCTTCAAACTTTTACACAGATTTGGAATAAAGTATATACGTACCGTGGGGACTCCACGAAGAAATACTTACAAGATCTGCTACAGCGCATGTAGAAGTTGTGGCTTGAGGTCTATCGTGACAGAACTTGACTTGTACATCTGTCGTTCTAATGATGGACATTTTTTTATCACAATGTCTTCACTAAGTATTCAAGCACTACTATATTGTCCCGGAAAAATGGTGTTTTAGCAATTTTGGTGTAGCTTATATATTTTCAGTTCATTGATCAATGATTTCAATGCTGGTTTCATTCTGAATTTAGATAGTGTTGGACAATTTAAATTTTAAGTGATTATCTTCAATGTAAGCATCCGTAAAAGTTCGATTAACTTCGTCAAATTAGTGTCTACCAGGTTGAAGTTAGTGACTCGAGTGAAAACGAAAATCTGAGATAAAGGTGTACAAAAACATCAATTTTTACTTTTAAGCGGATCATGATCATTATGCGTATCTTGCTGTTTTTTTGAGAGTATTCTCCTATTAAATTCAGTAAAACACTGACCATAACTAGAGAAGATTCGTAGATTTCAAGAAGTATGAGTAACCTTCTTCCGTATATAAACAGAAGTAGTCTTGTATATGTTGTTTGCAACAATGCAGAATTAAATGGACTATTGTGTGGCACACTGCGTATGGTGTCTTTGCGTGTTGGAGTTGAATGTACGGCAGGTTGTGCGAAATGTTTTGTATCTTCATGTACTGGATGCTGGGTGACACTCTCTAGTTTTTCCTTGTCTGATGTCTGTTGGTCGTTTTCTTTGGAGAGATGAAGCTTATGGCAAGGTACAAAAGAGTGAAAAAAGAGAGTTTCCAGGCTGTGGACTCGCCAGATTTGATGCCAGGGGGCTGTTGAAGTCTTTTTAATAATCAACATTGCATTTTCTTCAGAATGTGGTAATTCGACTGAAAGGCTAATAGTCTGACTATGGTCTGCCTATCTTTCAAACTATCTCATCTTTTTCCAGTGTCAACTCTACCGATGCTAATCTCTTTCAGTAACGAATTGTTGTCAGATAACGTTCCCGAAGGGTTTCTCTAATAAAATATAACTTGTTAGATGTATCATAATGTGTTCATGCGCTCTCCGAGATCTTTTGTATTCTTGTTTGAAACATGGAGATATCTACAATAAAATATCAGCTACTAAACGTCGAGATGTTTCACTTGTAGTATATATTCAAGAAGGACAATGCAGGTTAGCACAGTTTCAGAGCAGAATGCTGGCGAGCAATCTTTTGCGACAGAACAAGTGTCTGAAAGCAGATGAGAATAGTGGTGTACAACAACTCAACATAAAAATAATTTCTCCGTTCATTTTCACGGCTTTGCTTAATTTCAGATCGCTCTGCTTTCATGTAGTTAAACAAAAAGGCTATGTAATATTTGTTGATGTTTCAATCTAATTCATGCACTGCATCTGACAACTATAAGCATGCGCAGCCTACCTGTTGAACAGAACTAGTTAATCTTGCGCATCACGGGAGAACCAAATGGAGTGCAGTGCAAAAGACCACAAAAACATGGGTCCCGCCTATATCTTGAACTGATCACCCCTTGCACTAGCCAAAAGCTCACGATGCTTATTTTTACTTGTCTTCCCTTTAAACGCGCACCGTTAGCACGAGTTTTAACCAATGTTGATGAGTGTTTACAAGAGTCAGTTGGATGTTTTTTCTCTATTTAACGCAAAGAAACGACTTGTAGACAAAGTTTTGGTCGAAATGAAGGTGCGATGGCCATTCCAGGCGTCGTCATCACCTTTCCACCGAGGCCACTCGCAGATTTGAATGGCCATGGAAGAGGGCAGAAGGTTACCAGGATACACGTACCACCACACGCAGCAGGGGCGTCCAGGCCGCTTAGCAGCCTGGACGGCAGTACGGGGTCCATCACAAGATCCCAACGTACACCAGCCAAAGTGTTATCGGGCACCCACTATGGGCCAATGACAGTAACCCCCAAATTATGGCCAAACTGCGGAAACAAGTGGTTGCGGTGCGGCAGGCCATAATATAACCCCTTGGGATCAGTAGGTGACCACACATCACTGAATAATGTTCAGTTGTGTATGTCCATTGTTTCAAACATTCCAAATGTATTTTGTTCACAATGTGCATTCTCGCGAGCCAGAGCAATAATTTCTGCTCCGCTGACCTACGCAAAAATCAAGCTCGGGCAGATTACAGTAGGACACCGCGGAAGTGTGAATGGGGTTAATTAATTATTCAGGACAATATGTCATCAGAGTTAGCCAATCACAAATCTATTTTACAAAGTCATGTCGGGTCGTAAACCGCAGACAAGGTCCTCGTTGTCTGTGTGTACACGATCGAACTTTCAGGCTCGGGGTTCCATTGCTTTAAATCTGATGGCTTTCAAAATTTTGACAGTTTTTCTGTCATGATCGAAAGCAGCAGCGACACCATGTGAATACTATGGCTTTGGTATGGACACAAGAGATGTCGGCCTGCAACGAACCCGGCCGGGTCCCACTTCAACGTTGTTCCCGTACGCGTATATACGTGTACGCACCCTGAACTGCAAACCCGTGGAACAAACTAAATCTCTTGGTTAGATTCCGTTGTTAGCGTAACTTTTGTGATGAATTAATGAACCATAATCGGACTTGAACAACTGTGCAATTAGCCGAGGACTGTGATTTCGGCTGTAGAGACGATCAGGAGCCTAGCGTACATTTGCAATAGTGGAGTAGATGCACTTGCTCGAATAAAAGGGCCTCAGTATTTATACCATTCATATGTTTCTAGCTCCATGTATACAGCACGATAAGAAAGCTTTCAGTGTGAGCCTTAACGAAGAGATTGATACATAAACGTTTATACATAACTTGTAGTAAAGGAAATTTATGATCAATAGTTTTGACCAACAGGTTTTACATAGCGGTGTTGTTCTATGCTTGGTCAGCAACTACACACAGCGAGGCGTTGGGCCGCCAGCTGGTCAAGTTATGCGATACCCTTCGATATAACACTCGTGAAACACAATGGGGACGGCCTGCCTTGTAGCATACAGACTTGCCACCGCTGGTCCCCGTGTAAAGAAACCCGTCTTTTCCTTGTAAAATAATTATCAATGACGTCTGTTTGGTGTGGATAGGGCGGTTGAGTCCAAAAACATTACATATTTACACATTGCGCGTTCTTCGTCGACAGTGAACGTGGGGCGGTGTTGAGCACCAAGATCAGCTGCATCGTTTTATACAATAATTTATGCGCGTTCATGAGACCTACTTTCTTATTGGCTCCGTTCAGACAGAGCTGAAAACCAGCGATAGATCCCCGAATCTCCGCGTAATCAACCACAGTCTCTTAACGGGTAGGGCTAAGCTGTTGCCGTAAAGAGGAACGTGGTATACGACGATGACAATGTGCTGCTGCACGATTTGTGGAGTCTGCTGTGAATTACGTCCTGCACTGAGTTATTGAAGTGTTACTCTTCTTGTCCCGCTTGTTGTGACTGCCTTCGGTACCACATCAAGAGTCTCTGCTTTTGATGTAGTTCTGGTTTGCGTCACTCCTCCATCTGTCTTGTGTCTTGATGAGACAGTCAGGCGCTAGGCAGGCAGGGTTTGGAGGCAGTTGTAGCGGCACTGCTATGGAAACTATGTGTGGCACTTATAGCCTAGTGTTGGCAATTTCTGACAGCTTTAGCAGTTCCTGTAGACACTGATTCAATTTTTTTTTTGCGTGAGCCATGCGCCACCTGCAAATCACAATGCCGGTTCCCCAGGGTGCAAAAACTGCAGTTCTTGGCATACTTTCCACAGGTGTGGACCACACACACAGAGGTCCCCGTTTTCGCAATAGGGATGGTATGCCCTTGGGATAATGATGGGTCTTCAACAATTTTATTCTGATTTCCATCACATTAGCACTATGTCCCAGGCAAGTACTACTGTGTTTACGTCGAATTGCGTTGGCGTTCTCGAGGTGAACTCACTTACTCTCAGGAAACCTAGAATGCCAGTGAAAAGGTGGCCAATATCATTGGTTTGTCATTGCCAAAGATGTCGTTGTGCTGGCGTAGGTATTCCTTCAAGATGATGGAGTAGATCAATGGTGATCCGCAGTCACGGCTGACAAACTTTTCCGACTTTTCGTCTGATCCTCTGCAGTGTTTGTTGCAGCAGTGTGTCATTATATCATCGACATATCCGAGTTAAACATGTTGGTGCATCACCTCAGTCAGGTACACCTTAAGTTAATGGTTTTTTTATGCTAGTGCATATTTTGCCAGGCTTGTTATGAAGTGTATGGTTACCCTGGCCATAATTGGTAGGGACACCAGTCTGTGCAATTAGACCTATGCATAACAAGTCTGCCCAACCTTGTACGTGTGTCATATGTCCTCTGTGACATTGTTCTTAATGTACGCTGTCGTTAGCCCTGTCAGTCATCGCATAGCAGGAGGAACAGGTACAGGCATGTTGGCACAGGCGTAGGGCTAGTGTCCGCTTTTGGAACAGTGTTCTGAATCTGTGAACGCAAAACGTGAATTGGCAAGGAGTTATCAATTCCTTTGACATGGGTGATGATAACACGGAAATTTCCTCTGGCTGCTTCGTAAAATATGCTTCTTTTACTAGTTGCGTGATGTCAGGGCATCTCGTCATGCATTTTTTCCAGATATGCACAACAATTTAATTGTCGCTATGAAACAGCGCATGGCGGCTGTGCAAGCAATGCCCCCAAATCGAACGAGGGACGAATATTGGGTATATTTCTTTCCATTTGATTGTCGTTGGGAAAGAACTGAGCCAGGCGACGATGAACCAGTGGCCTTTGTAGTAGCCACTACATCTGACCATGCTGTAGGCATCGGTGTAGAGAACAAAGTCACTAGAGAGAGTCAAACCTTGTTTCGAGGAATGAGGCAGTGCCGTTCCATGTCTGCAGGAAGTCGCACCACCTCTTTGCATCAAGACGAGAAGCATTGGATAGTGTGATTGTGGCACGTTTGTGTGTGGTTGTGCTTCAGTCGATCATGTGACAGTGGAAGATGCGACCTGCTGGAATGAACTTGCATGCAAAGGTGAGGATACCAAAGAGGGATAGCAGCTCCTGTTTTGTGCAGGATTGTTTGTGGAGCCAGGAGGGGAAGTCCTTTAGCTTATCATCCGGCGGGAATAGCATCTTGGTAAGACTACTCAAGACAACTTTTACCAACCAAAAAATCAACCTCGCACTGAGTAAACACCAAATAAGGTGTGCAGCAACAAGTTGTTGGAATTCATTCCCCACTCATATTAAACGTATAAAGTGTAGACATACATTTATAAACAAACTTTTAAAGTCTATCTACTTCATGACCATTAAACTTCCTGTTTCTGGTTTACCATTTTACTGATACAATGTATTTGTTTATATCAGCTAGTTTATTTGTACACGAATATTTTCCATTAACAGATTTTATGTATAATCAATTAATTTCTTTCTACCCAGATTTGTATTCATTATAATATGTACACAGTCACGTCTTTGTATTAATTTCAATAGATAATCTTAGCTACACTGGTCATGGTTAACACTTATTCTGACTGAACTATTTCCGTGACCTGATGAGATTGAAGATTATGTTAACATTCCCCTTTTTTTGCTATGTACAGTATTTTCATCTGATGAAATGAAGTCAACAAGAGGAAACTCTTAACTCTGGACTACGATTGTCCAAGGTGATGCCAAGGAACGTGATGATGGATGATTGGCCTTCCACTTTTTCCGCAGCAGTAGGTATGGCTATCTTGTTGCATGTGTTGAGCATGGTGTCGAAGAGCTAGGTGATGGCATTGGGGAAGTTGGGGGACCAGCTCAAATGCAGTTGTCCATGTAATGCAATGAGTCCTGTGAGTTTGCTCTATGCTTGATGATCCAATAGACTGCATCGGCCAGGAGGTAAAAGAGGAATGGTGCGGAGTGTAGGCTGAGGGGAAGTATGTGATCGAAGAAGAAGAGCCCCTGCCATTTGAAGCCAAGGAGGTGCCAGCTGGTTATAACGCAACATCATGGCGCCCATCACCTAACTCCTGCGGCAATACCCCTAGCTGACCTGCTGCGACTATACTTAAAGCAATCATCACTCAATGCCCAGGCTAACTCCGGTAAATTCATCAAATTGGATGACTTGCACCCTGTTACCTTTGCTCCTAACACGTCATAGGCTACTAGGACATGACTAGCCTTAGATCCCGACAACCTTGGCGTAGCCACATTCACCACCGAGTTAAAATGTAAAAACTGTTGACGACTTTCAGACCTCGCCACAGTACTTTCTTGTCTTCCTTGCATATAACTGCACTTAGCAACACCCTTGGCCGACTACCTTCGCTTCCGCACTTCCAAAGCTGTATCACACACGATTGAGACCTGGCTTGGATATTCGCCTGAATGCTGCCCACTACCCAGATCAAGTCAACTTTAGCAAGCCAGGAGCTCACCTTCCTATACTTCTAACAAAACCCACATCTCATGCGTCGATCTTGCTTCACCTATAGTCAACGTGGCCATGTGAAGATTGACTGCCCAAAACGTCCGATTAATGCCAACAACCGGTTCTACTCAGAAGCCCTGCAATCAAGAAAACAGCTGACAAACCTAAGGTATTTCGATCTTTTCACCGTAGCTCATGCAAGACTCCCTGCCAACATGGTAGACTACACAAGTGCTCTGTGTGTAATATCTGACTCAAACTTGCTGGGATATTGGATATCCTGGTAGGACAGTGGTGTAATGTGTGCGTTTAGCTCTGCTGCGCTTATTGGCTGCACATGTGAGCTGTTGTTTGCTCCCCAGGGAGTTGAATGGTATAATATTAGGTCCAGTGACCAGGGGTAATAATAATTGTAAAAGCGCCTTGATCACATGTACTTGTGGATATGTGCGCTATATAAGAACCCAATGTTATTATTATTATAAAATATATGGAAAACCAATTTTCCAAAGTTTATGAAATTACCTTTCACTTGATAGTTATAAAAACAATGATGACACTGCGGTTACAAAAATATGCACTATCTTTCAGAAAATGTATAATTTACGGGGATCAGAACTTATTAATTGCCGGAGAATTGCTAGCTTAAAAAGGTCAGTTTCTTGTCTCGAAACGTTAAGTACATCCGCATTTTGAAGTAGTTAATTTTTGAACACTCTTTGAGACAAGTGTCTTTTCTACAAAGATTCAGGCATTTGCAATGAATCAAGTGTTTTTTATTGAGACTTTACAATTCAACAGGTAGTGGATGGTACCTTGAAACCGCTAATGTCCGATTCCTTGTACTCAATTTCTCGTAAACAAGTACGTAATTTACTAGGAATAGCATCATCTCATCATGGTAGGTCAAGCAATAGACAAGTTCAATCATCATCTTTAATTCCAAAATGCTAAGGCCTCAGCCCATTGCATGAAAAAAGAAAACATACATATACTCAGAGAAAAATATATATCAGACAAAAAAAGACTATTCTTGAGCTTGTATAAACAATTCTCGTTTCTTAAAGGATTTATGAACAAAAACAGATAGTTTATATTGTACATCCGTTTCTTTACATCTTAACAAAGCAAAGCACTTGTCTTGTGTCGGAAAAACACGAAATTTCTGTGGTATAAAATTGATTCTTTCTAACTCGTACAAAGGACAAAATAGTAAAAAGTGACATTCATCTTCTATGATTGTACCATTACCTTTACAATATGGACAAATTCTGAGATCTATGGGAATAGGTGGTGTACAATGACTGCCAGTTGCAATTGCTAGTTTGTGGCTGGAACAGCGCAATTTCGCCAGATCCGATTTGAATTTCTTTATGTGAATATTTGACAGATATAACTCGGGCTCAAGCATAGATTTGAAACCTGCGTAGCTGCGTAAACGGGAGTGATTATTTATGGAATCAGACCACTCTTGCCTGTAGCAATCTTGTAGTCTAGTGTGAAATAATTTTAAAAAGATGCTGGAGTCGCCGACCTGCTGCTCATACCAAACTACACCAAAACCATAACGAAAAAGTAGTTCCCTTATTTTGGTTGCCCAGGTGACCCTTCCATTAGAATCAAAAATTCTAATCATTTCGTAACAGGCCTTTGGGTATCGTGAATTTTCCATTTCTATTAATTTCAACCAATAGACAAGTTCAGGCATGTTTAGACATGGCACACTCAAACAATGGACAGCAGCAAAGAGTCAAAATGAAAGTAAAACATATTCTAGCATGCCTTTAGCTATTTTAGTACTGTAATCCATCTGTTATCAGGCAAGTCATGTATCATGTAAAAGGTTACAGCTTTGTTAATGATAACAAAAGAAGAATGTTAATGATAATAATAATGTTAATGATAAGACAAGAAAACATAAGGAGAAGAATGGCAATGCAAAAAAAAACATTTTCTAAAAAATCAAGTTACTTTTTTAAGCGATTTCCAATCATCGAAATTAAATTGTGTATGTGCATCGTTTCTTAACCTAAAGAAAGTCTGACTGCTACTAACATATTTATTTTCAGGCAATGTCTATACTTGTAGTACCTTAATTGACAAGGGATAGAAATTGCGTGTTACTCAAAGGACACAACATCTGTATGCCTTTCGTGACAAAAGGTGGGAAAACCAAACTTACGGTAAGAGTACGAGTGTCCAAAGTGATGCCCAGGAATATGATGATAGGTGATGTGCCTTCATCTTTTTTCCACAGAAGTGGGTATGGTTAGGTAGGTGATGACGTTCTTGGTAGCAGCCTCACCTTGTTCAGTGCTCCGCAAATTTTATGGCATTTTAGCAGCCATGAGTCTTTTAAGCCACCAAAAACCTTTTTATCGTGTGACCCTTTGGACGTCTGGATTGGCCTTATTTGTGTTTTTTGTTGATTTTTGACGAATTTCTCATCTGGTAGCGGCGCCATCGATCAAGCCATGAAAATACAATATGGCCGTCATGAACTTATCGCCCTATGAAGATCTTCCCAAGGTACGCTTATGACTACCTTAGATGAAATCCCTCTAATGGATTTTGCTACCGGTAGTTAGCAGTCAAAAAGATGGAAAAGACCCTGTGGTGAGAGAGGTGGCTATGTGAATTATTGTCCTTCGTCGCGGGTAAACTCTACAGTTATCGGCGTTGTTTTCACGTCATACTGAGAACAAGTTTATTTCGACTCCAGCCAGAAGCACTTTAGCTTCAGTTAAAAGAGTTTCTTCATATTATTTACGTGACTGTGTAAACTTTATTCTGTGGAATGCAAGACGGTAAGGTTAGCGCTTTATGTGCTTCGATTATTTCTAATACTACGGATATTTTTATGATTAGTGAATCCTGGATTACGGATAGAAATTGTACCCTGGTAGAAGAAAATTTATCATCTTCTATATCAGGCTGTAATATATTGCAAATCGTCGTAATTGTCGTAATCGGAAGGGTGGAGGTATAGCACTGATAACAAGATCTAATCTGGAATCTAAGAAGAACAAGTGTACCCGGTTCAAATCTTTCGAAGCCATGAATGGGAATATCTCTACAGGCAGTTCTGCCCTTCCAGTCATCATCATTTATCATCCATCGTATTCAGCGACACATGAATTCACAATGAATTTTTTTATCTTGGAATTCGGAACTTTAATGGAAAGCCTTTTACTTGCACCTTGTCGCCTACTGATTGCACGTGATTTTAATATTCATGTGGATGACACAAATGACAGTGATGCTTGTCAGTTTGACGATCTCATTCAATCTCTCGGTCTAACTCAACATGTACTCGAGATTACGCACCGGAACAGTCATACTCTAGACCTTACATTCACACGTACCTCTAGAACCATGGCTGGTAAATTTCATGATTGACAGCAAAATGCCATCAGATCATTCTGCTGTCCATTTCACGTCCGATCACTTATCCGCTTCCGACAAGAATTACCAGAGAACAGCGTTAAATCAAGAGCATTAATTTAATGAATCTTAAACACTCCAATTTCAGTTCACTTAATAATTACGAGTCGATAAATGGAATAAATGAGCTGAGAGAAGTTTACAATTGTACATTGAAAAGTTTGTTGGATTTGCATGCTTCTGCCAAACAGAGAACCATCGTGCAGAAACCTCTTGCCGACTGGTGTACAGAAGACCTACTGGCTGAGCGTAAAGCTTTGAGATCACTGGAACAAAAGTGGCGCTCTTCTCAACTTGAAATTGACAGACAGATTTATATCGCTGCTCGTGTTGAGTACATAAGAAAGTTTGGATTTGGATAGAGCGTCTTTTCATCGAAGTAAAATTGAAAACGCAAATACCAAGGAACTGTTCCGAATTGTTGACGACATTTCCAGTGCAAAGAAATCTGCTTCCAACATTCTCCCAAACAATCATGAACTATCTCAATTACCAGCTGCCTTTGCAATGTTTTTTGAACACTAGACATTCGCAAAAAAACTGCAAAATGCTAGTCCTCTCAGTATTGAACCATTCTTGTATCAGAACTCGCTCTCCATTTTTGAACCTTTGTGTCTTGATGATGTAATTTCTATTGATAGCAAAATACCTTATAAATCGTGTCAACTAGATCCCATACCCACACAGCTGGTTAAAGCATGTGTAAATGAATTAGCCCCATTTCTGCTCCGTATTGTAAATTCTTCTTTTTCGTCTGGTGTTTTTCCAACTGATTGCAAAACAGCCATTGTTCGTCCACTCATTAAGAAAAGTGGACTTGATTGTAATACAATGAAAAACTATCGTCCTGTATCAAATTGTAGTTTTCTGGACAAGTTTTTGGAGAAGTGTGCCTTTTTTCGTTTAAATCGTTATCTGTCCGAAAATTCTCTGTACGGTCGTTTTCAGTCTGCCTATCGCGAGGGGCATGGCACCATTACTGCACTTATACGCATGTTGAACGATGTCATGCTCGCTCTCGATAAACACCATATTTCGTCCTGGTTCTTTTAGATTTGCCAGCGGCATTCGACACTATTGACCATAACATTCCCCTGGGTAGGTTACGTTATCGTTTTGGCTTTCCAGAAATTGCTTTAACATGATTTGAATCCTTTCTGAAAGGTAGAACACAACAGGACTCTGTCAAGTCGATGTTATCTGACAAATGCCTTTTAAAATATGGTGTGCCTCAGGGTTCAGTATTGGGACCAGTCTTGTTTGCTTTGTACATGTCTCCGATTGAGGATATCATCACACGTCATGGCGTAAATTCTGTCATATATGCAGATGATTCTGGACTTTACCTTTGCTTGTGACATCCTTGCCAGCTCAACCTTTTGTGCCCATAGAGGCATGCGTAGATGAAATTCGGCATTGGATGATGTCCAATTAGTTGGCACTTACTAATGGGAAGCCAGAGGTTGTCTTGATTACCCCCTGAAATTGTACTGTTGGTCCACAATTTGTTACAATGAATGTCCGAATAGGTGAGGCCATGGCGTGGTGCTTGACTAGTTCGGTCTCATGAACGAGCATATTCGTTATCTTTGTAGGGTGGCATCTCATTCACTTTGACAGATAAGTAAAATTCGAAAATTGTTAGACCAGTCAAGTGCTGAAAAATTGGTTCACGCTTTTGTCACGTCGAAGTTAGATTATTGTAACATTCTACTTTTTGGCGTACCTTCATATAGGTTGAGCAAGCTTCAACACATTCAGAACTCTGCTGCTTGTTTGGTCACTGAACGGAAGATTGGCCGTAACATTGATATGACATCTATACTCAAGGATTTACATTGGCTCCCAGTAAGAACGGATCCGTTTTAAATTTCTTTGTCTAGTTTTTCAAATTGTCCATCAATGTGAATAAGTTCCAAATTACTTCTAAGATCTAGTAACAATCGATCGTCCAGTACATAATACGAGAAGGAGTGTCGGTGTAAGATTGAATCCCTTTTCTGTCAAAGATCACGGGAAACAACTTTCTAGAACATATGATGACATAGCTTTTAGTGTGTATGCCCCTAAATTGTGGAATAGTTTGCCGCCCGAGCTTCGGGTGATTACGAAATTCGTTCTTTTTAAGGAGTCTCTTAAAACTGTTATTTTTCGTCAATGCTACTGCTGGCTTGGATATAATTTTACCTGCATTTTTTTTATCATTTTTAATGTCATTTTTAAAATACGTTCTTTTCTGTTTTTTAATAGGTGGGATCCTTTTTTTGACTAGATTTTAAGCTTGCTTATTTTTATCGTTTGATTTATTACGATTTTTTCTCTGAGTTATTTTGTATTTTCTTTGAATTTTTTATTTCGACCAGTGATTTTCTGCAATGTACAGACCACCGAGACGAGGCGTGTAGTGGTCTTTAAACAATGAACTATTATTATTGTCATTATTTGCATGTGTTGAGCATGGTGTCGAGGAGGTGCTGGCATTGAGGGAAGAGCAAATTGGGAGGGGGTGCAGCTCCAAGGTAGTCGTCTTGGTAATGCAAAAAGTCCTGTGAGTTTTCTCTACGCTTGATGGTCCAGAGGAGTGCTTCGGCCAGGCTGTTAATGGGAATGTTGCAGAGCGTAGGCTGAGGGGAAGTATGTGATCTGATAGAAAACGAGAAAAGTTTGCACAGATCGACTGTGCACAAAAACGGTCGCTGAATCTTCCCTTTACCTCATGGAAATATGTTTTGTCTCAATACTTCAAAATATCTGACTCAAGCTAGCTGGAATGCGACCTGTCACAGCGCTCTTCGAAAGTGTGTCTCAGATTTTTTATATCTTGCTTGCTTTTCGGAGCACAATTTTAAAGAAATAAACTAGGATTAAAATCACTACTCCGGAATTTTTTCTGGCATAAAAATTGTTTTATAAGATTTCAAAAAATTCTGAGACACTCTTTGGAAGATCCTTATTAGAGTTTGCACTCACATAAAATTTCAGCTACATATCTAAGAGCATTGAAACAAAATATAGGGAAAACCGATTTTTGAAAGGCTATTGAAAGTACCTGTCACGTGATAGTAAACAATGGTGACACTATGTTAACCAAATGTTTCCGTATATCTAGGCTTAACGAAAATATATATAATTTACGGGGTTGTGAGCTAATTGACCACTAGACAATTGTTAGCTTAAAAGGTCAATTACTTGTCTTGGAACCGTAAGAAACATTCCGACGAAATTTTTGCCCTAGTATCTTCGTTGATCAGATTATAATAACAGCTCTACTAGGAATTTATATTGTCAACAAATCAAATTAGCCTATGTTCACGGTGTAAGATAAGGCCCATTTGCAAATAGGCGGCTCGGAAGAATATTGCTTCTTTTTAGCTATAGGATTACAAGGTAATCTGTCATGAAAATCAAACTCCTTCAACTCATCTCGCTGATAATTGCCAAATCCTGTTAAGCTACGAACACTAGAATGCCCAGTTAAAATACAATTACCTTGAATATATGAATGACTTCATGTACACACCACCGATAAAAGCGGAAAGGGCTGCAAAGAACAGGCCTTATAATTAAAAATAAATTCCTGACAGACCGAAATAAGCAAAAGGACGTTGCTATTATTATTGACGTTTGCTTGTGGACAATTAAATTGACAAGAGTTTTAATATCTCATGTGCTCGCCGACTTTCGCCATGAGCGTGAAATAGCGAGATGCGAGCTGCGAGCTGTCGAGATCTGGCGAGATCCACTACACTCCTTCTCAGGAATGTGAGGACGTCACAATAAGGGGTGCATTTCTTGTGATGTACTTTAAGGCAAATGAGCTGCGACTTTTGACATTATTTTCATGATTTTATATTTTGATTAAAATTAGTTCATACAAATGTTCTTACTCAGAGATGTTCACTCAAGTATAATTATCTACTGAGTTGGACTGCATGAGGAGGTTTCAGTAAGACAAATAATAAACGGGAGCCGCATCGAAATATGGCCGCCTCCGTGCAACTACAAACAGCGTAAATGGTATATGTACACATTTGAGTCTTTACAAATACAACATATTGCAACGCACTGAAAGGACGGGAAAGGGATTCACTCCACGTTGACAAAAAATTCTCCTTTTTCGGCATAATATGGCAAGATTTTGAAAATGGGGGATATTTAAAATGAACAAAAATGTGTTCAATTTCTTGCCTATTCTGCCGCAATCAAATGTTGTTGAGGCATAGTTAATGACTATATCGTTCAATTTGTAGATTGCAATGAATATCTTAGCAAATTGAAAGTACCTTGAGGTTGGACAAATTTCGCAGAGTTGCAGCTTATGGGCCTATAATGAGACGTTTCCAAATCATCTATTGTCTGTTTTTTCGCCACGTCATTGAAATAATACAGACAAAAAAAAACGAAGTGTGTGATATTTTAAATTTAAATCAAAAACATGCCCTAATGCAGAGGTGTAACGCCCCTCCCTGTAGAGATTTATCTCGAAACGTCCCTCACGTGGCCAAAGCGTGTGAAGTTCATTGACTCAGATCGTACGAGAAGCAGATAAGAGATAGCGTGATAGTTTAATTAATCATTGGTTAAGATTTCAATGAGAACAATCGAGAACGTGGTGTGATCGTATTTAATCTTAAGAAACAATCAAAGACTGGCGCGAAAATTACCACGTGATAACTTTTGTAATTATGTAAGTTTGAATATGTATTTAACTTTGTAGAGAGCTTAGACTAGAGAGAGACTTGAGATCTGACCGTTTACAGTGAACGTTACGGTCGCCATTTTGCAATAAAGTACAAGGTTGTGTTAAATCTACATCTTGGTGTGTCAGCTTCAGTTACTGAAAGCATTACGATCCGGACTGGTACCTCAACTCGTAAATTCCCCTAACTACGAGCGCAACAATTTGGTGGAGAATCCGGGTATACTGAAGCAGCATGGCTGTAGGTTTCTGAGATCTGGTGGTAGAGTCAACGAGGGGCGTGTACGAGAGATGGCAGACCCCGACGAAGGACCACGGAACCAGCAGCACGAGCGAATGTATGGTGATATGTAGCGGCTCATCGAAGATGCACCCCAGCGGATGGAGGTGAACTATGACCGGAGAGACGAGGGCGGCTCGCAGACATGGACGTCCGAGGTAGGCAATGTGACAAGCAGAAAGGGGTCTTAGGGTCAAAATTGTCGATTTTGAGATTTTTACATTTTTCAATAGCTGACATGGTCATCTTTCCCAAAAAACGTCTTTTTCTGCTCAATTCACTCTATAACCATGATTTTAGCCCTTCTGAAGATGTGACCTTTGACCTCTGTTTACACACTTTTTATTGTGATTTCCCTCGGGATCAGTTGTGGTTGCATGTGAAAACATTATCATTTAAAAAGTGTTAATCACAATTCCTTTTGGTATTTCCATATATTACCAGAAATCAACACCTTCTGTATATAAAGGTAATGTGGTTTGATGGTGGGCGATTCCATTTTATTTATGGGGGTCACAATGTCTACATGCATTCATTTTTATACGGAAAGGGAAACATTTCAGTACAGATGCAAACGTAAAGTCATCATTGACCACAGATTTTGTGAATGACCACAAATGTGATAGTGTGCTTTAGAACAATTTGTCACTTCCTACTAAAATCACTTTATTAGTGACAAATAACCCTTACCAAACTTACTAAACATCTCTCATGTCAGGGGCATTTGACGGTGGTTTGGAACAACCTGAAGGGGTCAGTGTGTTTTAATTGTAGGAATAAAAGTGTTCATTGATGTTCTAGTTAAGTCTTAGCATTATATTCAATGACCGGTGACGTCATATGCATAACAACATACTTTCTATTAGTTGGGTTATTCTATTTTTCATAGGGGTGGTAAGGATTCACAAGCACAAAGCTCTCTATTTAAAAAAAAGCTCTTTTATTTACACGTGTACACACAATAAAAATGTGACAACTAATGATTGTGGTAAGGTGTTACTTCAAAATTACATTAATACCACCAACAGAAGTATTTGTTGAAGGTATGATGCAGCTATTCATAACCCAAGCAACATTCATATTTCCCAAGTCAAGAGCATAAAAATACATTTTATATCAAACTGCACCGAGTTTGCTTCAATTGCCCTAACTGACATTATGCATATAAGGAGTAATTCCTACCACAAAAATTGCATTTAAGAACTCTTGGACAATTCACAATAAATCTAAATGCATGATAATATGAATTATATTTCAAAGCACTTGCATGAAACAAAATGTGACACGTTTTATAGACAACAGAATAATTAGGTACCACTTCCTCAGGAAATGCACATAAAAAGCACCCTCAAGTGGGCGGCCCATCCATTAAAGGGGGCACTATCTCTATCTTTTGTCTATTTTTCAAATTTGTTGTTTTGTGTTATCAACTACAGTTTCTCTTCTAGTACCCCACAGAATAGTAAAATTCCCAATACACCATTGATTGATTGATTGATTGATTGATTGATTGATTGATTGCACAAGGTATTTGTTGGATGCTATTAATGGAAAATTCATATGCTTTCTAAAAGTTATATTGGCCAAAGTCCAGTAAGAGTACCCTACGCCATTGAATTTCTTTTAATGATATGAATTGTCTTATGCCAAAACCGACAACAATAAAATCATTGCAGTTTATTTTACATACTTGGTGTCTACCAGATAAAACAATTTTTTATTGCAATGTTACTGTAATAGTGATTTTGATGTCTGCATTTACTCCTCAGGGCAAAATTCATGTCTGTAGGGCTCCCTTACATATGGAGCTATTGATTTAGTCAGCTCCCTCCATCTTGCCAGACTAAGACCACCAGACACACCAGCAGGCAACAAGTCTGGCTTACAGATGGGAGATGGAGGCCATGAAACACCTTGCTTTACAAGATCAATTCTTTCCTCGCTGTCTGTTAATACTCTGCGTACAAACACACAACCAGGGTTATCCTTGGTAAATCTGAAGTGATGGTAGCCTCGAATTCCCTTAACAGGTTTCAAATATGTGGAAAGAAACTTGTCCCATTTGTACCACTGAAAATTTGGTTCAGAAGACCCATGGCACATGTACAGTTTTGAACTATTCATTTTTGCCCTTTTATTTACTAGTTCACCTAACTGGCTTACAGTATCAACATCACTTCTACGATAACTTTGACGAATCTTTCCAAAACAAGCATCGCATATACATTTAGTGTGGCCTGGCTCTAAGAAATGGTAATTGATTTCATCGTGTAATCCTGTACTAGTGCGAAAACAAAAATAATGAACTACAGTTTTATTCTTATTTTGACCTCCACAATTATCTGCATGACAGTGACAGGATTTCTCACCTAAACCATGATGATTAAAATAATTGTCGAGCATACTAACAACATTGTTAGCACCATGACAACTCTTGTTGTCAATACCTATAGTCTGTGACTCATCAAAAAGATAATTCATTTGTAATTTAAGCCCATCATTGCATATGCCAAAGCAGTTGACACGCAAGGGATTCAAAAAATACAGCTGACTGACCTGACGAGACTGGTGAGGTAAAACAAAACTCTGAGCAAAGTCAAAAGTGTAATGAACCGAGTATAAATCTTGTGAACATGCAGTAGCAGGTAAACTAAAATCTCTATCACACAACTCATCCTGTGCTTTCCTGATACACTCATTCAAAAATTTCCTTTCATTCTGGGCTTTTAAAATGTGTTCAGAAAAGGCTAAACTATTGATCAATTTGTCGTCCTCAGTTACTGCATACTTTAAATTATTTCGGAACTGTTCACACTTAGCACAAACATCTGTACACGGTTCCATCTTCTGTATATGGGGGACACATGACAGCCAAATGTTCCGAAAAGTTGTCTCACCAACATGCTGTTTGATTGGCTCACAGTCATTGCATGCATCGACATATTTATTGTAGACATCTGCAAATCTGTCACTCGAAGGTAAGTAAACAGGGGCCCTCCCATCTCGACCACGGGGTGCTGCTGGCATAGGTAACCCGTTCTCTCCACCATATCGTACCAAAAACCGCACTACATCTCGTGCTACCTGAAAGAGTGAGGAGAAAGGACCGTTATGTTGCATCAAGGCGCAGGGGAACAATATTACAATGTAATTTAAACAAGAATTCAGTAAACTACTACATGTGAATACCTGACACAGGGCTCAAATTAAACTTTTTTGAATGGCATCCCACTTGGACTACAGCTCATAGCCCAAAGCCTATGATTGGTAGCCCACAAATATTGGCAATTATACAGTCCATGTGACACTTCTTACTTTGTATTAGTCATGCAACAGCAAGTCTGGATTTATGATGCAAGTCTGATAGAGAACAATATAAAGTAAATATTTTGTCAAATTTGTCTTGTTTTCAATCTGGAAGAAAACTATGAACTTTCACAAATAGGTAAGTATCTGTACTCACAATGAAATTCCTGACAGAAAATAAAATAAAATAAAACAAATTTTATGAATGTCAAATGTCAATTATGTCCTGTGTTCAATCTTGAAAAAACCATGAACATTCACAAATAGGTAAGTATTTGTACGTACTAGTACCAATAAAATTTCCGACAGAGAATTAAAAAAAAATGAATTCCAAGTGTCAAATCTGTCCTGTGTTCAATCTTCAAGAAAACTTTCAACTTTCACAAATACTCTACGTACTCGAAATTTGCGGTAGCCTAAGAGGGCTACCAAACTGGATATGGTAGCCCCTGGCCCTGTGTCATCAGATATGTATGTTTATACATACTACACAATTCCATGATTCACAGGAAAAAGCCATGTTAAATTAACTACAAAAATTCTATCTTGCTGACTACACAGTTAGTTAAAGTTTTAATATGACTAATTTACTTACTTCAAAAGAAAATGCATTTGCTGGTCTCTTGCCCTTCAAGCCATGATCTCTCGGAACTACACCATGCAACTTGTAATGTGACTTTAAATTGCCAAATCTCTTCTTTCCTAATAAATGCAAAGAAAATACTTAACATTAAATTGCACATGTAAAAAGTAATATCTATTTCACTTTAACCAAAATGATCAACAAAGAATGACTATAGCATGATCAAATACTATACATAAAATGAACCCATGCAGTTGCCTGGGTTTTCCAGTTAATGTTTCAAAGTTCTCTCCTTTTATGATAAGGATACAATTATGTGAGCATTCTAGTTAGGTAGATATGACTCTCTACACTTTTCTCTTTATTGCCTTAGCAAATTTAATATGCAAATCGTAGAAAAATAAGTAAATTCATCAATACTGTACACGCAATATTCTAGGGACTGAAATAATTTCTTAAAATTAAAAGTGGTAGGAAACGAGTTGTTTCATCGATATTTTACACAGGTAAAAGAGATAGCGTTTACGTGTGAAAACTGGAAGGAAGAATTAGAAAAGCAAATAGAGAGTATGTAGAAGTCGTTTCTGGAGGTCTGTCGTGACAGAATTTGCGCCGTACAACTGTCGTTATGATCACGATTAGTTTTTCTTTCGATCGCTGACATATTGACCCGTAAAAATGGTGTTTTAGTAATTTTGAAATGGAATATATATTTTCCACTGCAATGACCAATTGTTTGAATGTTGATTTCATTCTGAATTAATCTAGTGCTTGAAATTTAGATTTTTACTGACTATCTGCTATGTAAGCATGTGTAAAAGTTCTACAGACTTTGTCTAATCAGTATATTCCCAGCTGAAGTTCGTAACAAGCGTGAAAAAAGAACCCGAAAAGCTGAAAAAATTGTGACTAAAACATTGCTTTTATTTAATTTTCTAAGCTGATAATTATACATATCTTGTCGTCTTTTGGAGTAGTTTCTATTAAAATTCAGTAATTACACTGAACATAACTAGAAAAGATCCTTAATTTCAAGAAGTATATCTTCTTTCATACATAAACAGAAGTAGTCCATGTGTATGCTGTTTGCTACTAATGATGAATTAAAAGGACCATTACATGACACACAGTGAGTGTTCGACTTGACTGTAAGATATGTTGTGCGAAAAGTTTTGCAACTGCATGTACAGAATGCTAGAAGACACCTTCTTGCCTGGTGTCTTGCGTCTGCCTCCATATTCGTCATGTTCTGATTGTCAACTTTAATGGAGTCGAAGTTTTGGAAAATGGCTTACACGACGATCAATGTCGCATTGAATGACATAGGTCAGTTTTCTTTGGCGGGATAAAGTTCACGAAGCTTCCAGATTGTGGAATAGCCAGCCTGGTTTGATGCCAAGGCCCTACTGAAGACTTCTAATTGGCATGATTGCATGTTCTTCGGATTATGGTATTTCGACTAATAGTCTAACCATGGTCTGACTGTCTTACTAACTATCCCATCGTTTTCCAGGGTCAAATCTACCGATCTCTGTCTCTCGTTCAGTGCCACACGACAGAGGAGTTTCACAAATAAATATAACCCATAATGTGCTCGTGCACTCCTCCGGTATCTTTTGTATTCTTATTTAAAACATTGCTATGGAGTAAAAATATTAGCAGTTGAAACACAGGGAGCTCTTCTTCCTGTTTATGTGTGTCTGTGTTTGTGTGTGTGTGTAAGTGTTTGTGTTTGTTTATTTATTTTTAATAAAATAACAGCGAAAAGCTGTTTTGTTTATATTTGTCAATAAAGAGCAGTTTATTTATTTATTTATTTATTTATTTTATTTATTTATTTATTTATTTATTCATTCATTTCTTTATTTATTTGTTTATATGTATTTCCGATGGTTAGGGTTAGGGTTAGGCTTATGTTGGGGTTAGGGTTAGCCACTCCCTCTATATTACCAGAATGGTAATACAGAGGGAGTGACTAACCCTAACCCTAACTTAAGCTTAACCCTAACCCTAACCCTAACCATCGGAAATACATGTAAACAAACAAATGAATAAACTGCTCTTTATTGACAAATATAAACAAAACAGCGTTTCGCTGAAATAAACAAAAAACACACACAAACAAACACAGACAGACACACATATACAAGGAAGAAGAGCTCCCTATGGTTAAAACGTCGAGATGTTTTACCTGTAGTATTTTAGCAGGACACAGGAAGCTAGCACAGTTTCAGTCTGAGAGCGGAATGCCGGTGAGCAACCTGTTATACGACAATATCAGCGCCTGAAAGCAGAGGAGAATAGTGGCAGTATATGCACATCAACATAAAGATTTTCTCCGTTCGTATTCACTTCTTTACTTATTTTTTATCCTTCTTCTTTCATATTATGATAACATTTACCAAAATATGTAATGTTTGCTTATTTTTCCATCTATTTCATATATACACTGCATATTACACAATGCACACACGCATCCCAAGCGTTGAACATAAGTCATCAATCTAGCGTGGGGGAGAACCTAGTAGAGTGCAGTGCTCAAGAACACAACAACGTGGGTTCCGCCCACATCTGAACCGATCAGCCCATGCACCAGCCAAACGCCCACGATGCTCACCTAATCTTCCCTTTCGTGCGTTGGTACGAGTTTCAAACCAAGCTTGACGAGTGTTCAAAAGAGTCATTTGTTTTGCCTGTTTTTTTCTCTAATTATAAAATCTTTTGTACTCCTCCATACTTCCAAAATTTCGATTCATTGACCGTTAAGTTTGCGTACTTGTTGCCACCTTACAAAAAAACTGATTTAATCATCTGCATGTACACTATATCAAATTCAACACTTCATTGCCAACAATGTTCCATCGGAACGTCTCGGACGGCTAATACTTTTAGAGAAAAGGCAAATTTGTTCACGCAATCGTTTTGGAAGAATCATTCTACCATTTCATGCATGTATTCAGAGGTAGTCCACCATTTTCCTGAAAGGATGTAGAAGGTTACGTTCAGAAACATCGAAATTAAACTCGGAAGTCACATAATTGTGCACATTTATTACATGTACATTACCATGATACTTATTCTCGTGGCACTTTGATCGTACACCTTGTACAGGCTATATATGCCGTCCAATTGGATGCTTTGATGCTCGGCCAGATCAAAGAGTAGCGTTATTGATTGTTCGGGTGTTTTGGCGGAGCCAAAAATGGACTTTTGTGTTCCACTGAATGACCATGTCATTCAACAAGGTAAGTTGCTATAGAAGAAAACTGTCTTGAGTTGATCTCATCATGAACCTAGTACTACGGGTAAAACGACTACTGTACTCTGACAACGAGACGTAGAAACCTTTAGAGATGGGGTTTCTGGCAGGAAACAACGATTTTGTAAATTTGGCGACGACGGATTTCGGCAAGGTAACTGTGTACCGGATTGTTACATTCTGTTTTGAACATTTTACAGTAAGCGGCCGTCGGATTATGTTAGTGACTCGCAATGGAAGATATAAATTCACGGTCACTCCGTGATCAATTAGATACAGACCAGGGCTCGAAATTAACTTTTTGCCCTGGTAGTTCACTTGGGCTACCATTTTCTGAAGTTGGTAGCCCAGTGACGATGGCTGGTAGTCCATGAATATTTTAGTTTAGGGACACTGTACTCGTCCAAGTATAGGCCCCTGGTATAGAAGCAAATAAAAATAAAAGCCCCTGCAGCGTGATGTTCAAATCCCGCCATGTGTCATTTGTAAAACAAACTCTTCACGGGGTCACTCAGGCTATGACAGCTATAACGTTTACCTTTTTAGATGAGACGACTGATCTCCAGTTGCCGGGTTTTCGAGCTCGTTATGCAGTGTTTACAGAACTAGACCTTTTGGCCATGGGCCAGAAACATTACTCCTACTACTTGATAAATTTTCACATACATTGCGCCCCAATACAACTTATATCAATATCCGCTATGTGTCAGCATTTCTTGTAAAACATACATTTATGCAAATATTTATCCCTAGAATCTGTGCACAAAGCATTCACCAACATACCATTTGTACATAAATGAACGAGACACATGGATGCATATATCATGGATATTGGTACCCTAGGGCGCATGATAAGACGCAAGGGTGCAAAAAAGGTGTAACTTTTCAAAGTCCTACTCGTGAAAGAATGAAAATGGTACGTAAAAGATCATTGATAAGCTGTATACACAAACTGAGATCAGTTCAAATGTAAATTGACAGTTTCATATCGAAACCATTACAGCGCAAACAGTGCAGTGTTTTCGAGAGTAATTCACAAAAATGAACTTTGAAAGATTTCGTGACGCATATACTTGTCTGAATCACAGTCTGTGTCTGAATGATCATCATGATGACAATACTCTTTCAATATCTCGACAGCCCAAAGATTACACCCTTGGTATGTGTATATTTGACTTGACTGTTACTATGCGGACGTCTGATTGCTACGATATTCTCCTAGAGATGAGCATTTTTTGACAGTCCTTTGTGAGTCGTTATTGTCTTAATTTAGGGAACAAGCATGAGTAACAAACTCTGCTTGTAACTACCAACGCTGCATGTAGTTCTCGTAGATTTACGCTCTTTAGGGACTGGACACAAATTACAGGGGGGGGGTGGGCCGGTGTTTTTTGGGGGTGGGTCGCCATTTTTCGCGCAAGCATTTTTGAAGGGTCATAAAATTTTGTTCAAGCTTATGGGGGAGGGTCACCTTTTTTCATGCATCAAAGCTGAAATTGCATGTGCACGTTACGGAATACTGAAATAAGAAAAATACCTCCTGGCACTTTCATTTTCTGCCATTACCATTTTCGGCGCGCCCTTCGGGCGCAAATTTCAGGTATAATAAACAATGTATTGATGATCCAAGCAGCCACATTGATTTAAGTTGTCATGATTTCTACTTATTCAACACTATTGTGCATAACTGTCCCCTATAATAAGTCTTTCAATAACAATTTGGGAGATTACTTATTTGACATCATTCTCCCATTGACAATACATTGGGTATAGGTCGGTGTCAAACGTTCATGTCGCTGTATGTACATTTTTTAATTTTTTGAGGACATTGACAGAATACAAACTGTTCAGAATAGTGCATAGTGTCATCAATAACAACTGGAAGCTTCAGGTCGAACAACTTTTGAATAACAATTTAGGATCAGATAACCTATGAGTTATTTGTAGTTTCCTCATAGCCTACAATGTATAGTGAATCAACATTTTGGTGAAATTCCAAAATCAAATTTCTTGCACAACCATTGACTTGAAACCACTCTAGTCTAATCATGAATATTAATACTAATAATTAGGTGTACATAAATGCACAGGTTTACCAAGTTTTGTATTGGAAAAAAATTATTCATAGTTTCATCATAGACTTGCCATGTATAGTGAATGGACATTTCAGTGAAATTCCAAAATCAAATTTCTTGCACACCCATTGACTTGAAACTACTCTAGTCTAATCATGAACATTAATACCAATAATCAAGTGTACATAAATGCACAGATTTTCCTATTTTTGTATTGGAAAAAAATTATTCATAGTTTCATCATAGACTGCCATGTATAGTGAATCGACATTTAAGTGATATGCCAAAATCAAATTTCTTGCACAACCATTGACTTGAAATCACTCTAGTCTATCATGAATATTAGTACCAATAATTCAGTGTACATAAATGCACAGATTTACCTATTTTTGTATTGGAAAAAAATTATTCATAGGGTTTCACCATAGACTGCCATGTATAGTGAATGAACATTTCGGTGAAATTCCAAAATCAAATTTCTTACACACACATGGACTTGTAACCACTCTAGTCTAATCAAGAACATAAATATCAATAATCAAGCATACATAAATACACAGATTTGCCAAGTTTTGTATTTAAAAAAAATTATTCATAGTTTCTTCATAGACTACAATGTATAATGGATCCACATTTCATGCGAAATTCCAAAAGAAAGTTATTGTACACAGATGCACGTGTTACCACCCTCTTCTAATCAAGCACAATTATGTCAATTATTCAGGGTCATATATACACAAATAGTGCATATTTTTAATTCTGAAAATTTTTTTTACAGTTTGTCATAGACTCCCATGTATAGTGGATCAACATTTTATGCGAAATTCCAAAAACAAAGTTATTGTACACAGATGCACATTTTACCACCCTCTTCTAATCAAGCACAATTATGTCAATTATTGAGGGTCCATATATGCACAAATAGTGCAAATTTTTAATTCTGACAATTTTTTGACAGTGTTGTCATAGACTCCCATGTATAGTTTTGTCATAGACTCCCATGTATAGTGGATCAACATTTTGACAGAAATTCCAAAATCAAATATCTTGTTCACATGTGCACTTGTAAACAACCCATGCTAATCAAGTATATCTATATCAGTTATTAAACATCTGTATATGAACAGATATAGCTAGTTTTATACTGGAAAATACATGTTCGTAGTTTTCTTATAGTCGACTACATGTATAGTGAATCAACATTATCGATAAATTCTAAAAATTACATTTTTTGTACAGGCATGCACTTTTTACCTGCCACTTCAAGCAAAGTACATTTACATGAATTATCACACACATATGATTTGATATTTCTTGGACAACGCGTTATATCGGCCACATTTTGCCTTCCTTTCGGGAGGGCGACTTAAAAAGTATAGCAAGTCAGAAGGGGGTCTTTAACACATTGCGGGTTTTTGGGGGGTATTGAGTAACAGGGGAGGGTCACTTATTTTCATGCACGGATAAGGGGGAGGGTCACTAATTTTTGTGCATGAACTTTTGAAGGGTCACTATTTTTTACGCAGCGGTTTTTCAAAAAACACCGGCCCACCCCCCCCCCTGTAATTAATGTCCAGTCCCTTAGTGTCAGTTCGAAGGTAACGCCGTACATGTGCGCCCTCAACGGCTCAGTCGAGAGTAACAAAAGTTCAGGGAAGAGACTGGCCGGAGTACTCTACTCGTATGAGGTCGATAAGATTATCCATTTATGTTACTCTGGGCAACTGTTACTGTGGCCAACGGGGGTTGGAAGAGAGCCGACATTATTCGGTACGTTTTTGAGGTTGTTGACGAAGTAAGAGACATTGCTTATGAATCTCTGTGTACAGATTTCGACAGATTCAAGTTTTATTCGCCAAGGCATAATTCAGCTCGTCAACTCAGCCTACCCCTACGTGCGTAAAGTGCTTTATTATTGTTGGCAAATGAATTCTAGTCTAGTCTAGATTAGAATTCAAACGTAAGCAATAACAGCGTATTTTACATAGACGCCGTGTTGACGAACACGATAAAAGATCTGAAGGGTCTTTGAACATGCCGTGGGAAGAAGAACAAGAACTTGCAATTGGCATTTAAAATAATTAGTGGAAAATCTCATCAAAAGTTACAGTTACTTGCCCTTTGACAGGGATTGTCGAAGCGCCGTGACAACACCACGTCATAACTCGGGATGAATGATCCGGTAAATTTGAACAACGAATGCTCCCTAAAATTGTATAGACAAGTACTCGCAATGGTAAAACCAACTAAATCTGAATCTCAAATAGATGTCTCTAGTATGCACCAGACCTACCACGTGTGTTCAAATACTTTCTAGTCAATTAGCAATGCATCTCCACGGTCAGCTCAACAAACATTCCATCCCTGCACTTGGATCAGAAGCTAACCACAACTTCTTCAGAAACCGTGACACATGTCCAGTCCCAGTCAAACCTGGGTTACTTATGTGCATATACAAATAACTAGAATACCGTGAACTCATATGCAATAATGTTTAGCTGATATCCTTGATTGATGACAACCCTCTGTGGTGATCAGAAGTAGAATTCTCCAATTTCCGCCACAACAAATCTTCTAGTATCATCAGCGGTAGTGTTTAGAGAGCAATTTCATAATCAAAGAATAAATCGTCATGCAAATCCCATGATTTGCCGAAATATTCCAGTCCGTACATAATTGTATCTGGATTCTACCATTCAACTAGTAAAGCTTTCTTTTACCAACAGTTTATAAGTATTCGCGACCGTACTTGTGCTAGTGGTTATGAACATTCTTAAAATCATTACGAAAAGAGTCAGCTCAATGGCACTTGTGATCTAAAAGAACGTCCCACTATCACACAGATCAGGAAGCAATTGAAAATTCTCAATGTATGTACAATATAATTCATTTCATATCATATAGGCACAGGTTGTATTAAAAAGTTCAAAATATCTTCACTGAATTTTAATCACCTTTAGAGTGAAGGAAATGAGTCACGGTGATTGTTTTGAAAACAAATTTATAAAAGCATAAACTGAGTTGCGACATCAGCGTTTGATTAAAGAGACCTTGACACGTAGCCGTACTCTCTGGGGTATCGCTTCAACATGATCATATCACAGCAAATATATTGATTCTGTCATTCAAATGTCTCAGTTTCTGGACCAGTTCGATAAATTCACGTCCTCCAACTCAAAAGACCAAATACAGTGCAACGCACTTGTGTTGTAAGACATGCACTGTTCAGTCATTGTGGCCTGATATTCGCGGTGACGTCGTCATTAATTGGGCAAAAATTCGAAGGCGCGCTATATGTAGTTCTATTTTGTGTAATTGTAAGAAACAGCCATTACGACATTAAAAATGATTTCACACAAAGATCAGTGTACACCATGGTCTTAGCTTTCTGCCGCGAAGGTGAGTAGCCACACAGTAGAATTTTCAATTTAAGAATATTAATAATGATTACCAATCAAAATGCAAATGAATCGAAATGATGTCATTATTATTCATCATACATGTATTATTGTTGCTGTAGTCATTGTAATTATTTTCATTTGTTGTTGTTATTATTGTTGTTATTGTTGTTGTTGTTGTTGTTGTTGTTGTTGTTGTTTGGAAAATCATCCGGAAAAAGCAGAAAGTGTTACACTGAACTGCGACGTGAGTTGTTGGACCGTGCGAAAATTCAGTCTGGACGGAGCAATGGCGCTGATGCGTGATACAGACTTGTTTTCACACAAGAAATATTCCATACTTACAACAACGATCAAACTGTAGCTGTTTTGTGCATCTTAAGCTTTAACAAAATGCATATAGATAATTTGCATCGGGGTCATGACTTCATGGTAACCAGCAATCATTCGACAGTGATCAGAGTGATGTTGGGTTTGGTCACACGTGACCCTGACAGGTAAAACTGTGCCAGTGTATGAAGGATCCCCTAGGTTGGTAATGAAAAACAAACTTTCGGGGTTGTGTCGTAATCTACGTAATTGTGTTGTTCTTATGGTATTAAATATCATTTGTCCTGCATTCTAGTTCTATGATGGCTTCTACCATGTCACATTACCAAGACGTTTTGTACATCAGGAGATAGGAATGAGTTTGGTCAAATGACAAAATACAAGTAAAATCTTTGTATATTGTTATGGATTACGTCGTCGATGTGGTCAAATCAGCAAAAGAAATCAAGAAGTACGTTAGGCTCAGGAATAAGACTATAGTCTCATATCTCAAACAAATCATAGCATCGTGGTATGGGTACCTAGGGATGTAAGGCCATGCACACAGGGGGTGATTTCCTTGAATTCACAAAAGGCTTCTTCCCAGTTATTTACAGGCATAGCTAATGCAGCATAACTTTTTTTATTGAAAGGTGTGTGGTCCTATATGACTGCTTCTGTAATGGTATCATAGTATCATGATAATTGTCAAGATAAAAGATCTCTGAAGAAGCTATGGCTTGCTTCAGAAGATATCAGGAGTGTGTGGGATCGTACATATGTTATCATTTTAAAACTTAATTACTACTTTTCATTTCGTTGACAGCTGCCTGTCGAAGAAATGAGAAAATTAATCAAGCAGACTGGAAAGCAAACTTTCTTGAAATGTTGTGTTTATAGGAATATTTTCATTTACCTAGAGGGTACGGTAATCCTTAGAGTATACAAAGACGCCGTTGACTGGCATTGGTATCTTATTCATTCTCGGTCCCTGTGTGATTCTTCTCTTCCGCTCTGTTGTCTTTGTTCTTCTGAACAAATTTCTCACAGCTACGAACAACCAAGCTCACCGCAGCCATGTCAGTAAAAGATATTGAAACGAAGGTAAGAGATGGTGTTTTTACAAATGTTAGTATCTGGGAGGTTTTGTCCCCCAAACTGTGAAAATTTGTTGTCTTCTGAGCTGGGGCGAATATTGTCCTGTTTCAAAGTTACATCATTCTGACCGTTGAGTGACAAGGCCGTTGCAGTGATTTGTCTTTTAAAAGAATCCCTCCAAAACGCAAATGATTGCATGCATTCCCATCGTAATTACATGTATTGTACGGATAGATTTTATCGACCACAGAGTGTCATTTCCCTGAATGGTACCGACCGTATTTTCTTTTACGAATGCCTATAGCCATGGCTCTACTCTCTCTGAATACCCGCTTGCCTGTGCAACGTCACGTCACGGAGCAAGCGGTCGTGACTCGCCCCGATGACCCGCTACCACAGTCACGCGAGTAAGGTCTGCAAGGGATTACTCTCTCAACACCTTTTGAGTGTGCTGTCTCCGCGTTTCACTGTGAACAAACCTTGGCGATAAAGCATCGCAACCATCATGGCACTTTAATATATATTGCATTCGGTACACACTACATAAATATAGTTGTGTAAGCACGGTGTTATCACTGCATATACAATGATCCAACGAAAACAGCGTCTTTAAAATGTTACCGGCACAAGAAAGCAAATAGGCCTTTCAGTTGTAAAAGTCCTATTTTCTTTCGTCTTTTCACGTATTTTGCCGAATGTTGCAAATCTCGTTCTTTATCGATACAAAAATTGGTTTACGTGAGGGTCGGTCTGGAATATTTATATTTACCAAATTGATTACGTAGTCCCTTGATAAAAGGTCACGCATATCTATTACGCACATTTTAACGAAGTGTTCGGTTGCCCTAGTCAATATACTTGTATAGCAACCAGAGGGACTGTGTCTGAACTGAGTGAATGATCAAACACTAACACTTTCATAGTGGCTGTTTTTCTCATTTACTCCGGAACGAATTACGTCATAAGTTGTACGGGGGGGGGGTTACACTCATATATAGGTGTACGGGTAAGTGCCGCCCGAAAGGGTCACTTCTATGACGAAAAATCCCTAAAACATGGGGCAATAACATGGAAAATGGAAAAAATCCCAAAAGTATAGTAGTCAATAAAAATTCCCTCAACAGGATCATTTAATATACACCTGTAGATATTGTCAACTACGTGGCTATGGGCGGTTAAAAATCCTGGGAGTACCCCCCCCCCCCCCCGCCCGTTCATTTATTATAAAGCGTTTCTAAAGGTCATATTTACATATAGGGTTGCATTAATCAATACAATCGTGAGCACTTAGCTTCCGAACGACCTTAACCATTTCACCACCATGGTTTAGCCGAAACCCATGTTGTAAATGGTGAGCCACGGCTTGTTTACGGGAAATTGGGGTAATCAGGTTAATAAACGGCGTCGCAGAAGTGTGACAACTGTTCCTTGTTGTGGGTTTGAGCATAGACTCGGCTGTAGACTGTTTACCTAGGGTCTATGGTCAGAGCATGGATGTAAATGCTCAGAGCATGGATATCTATTTTTTACATCCATGCTCAGAGTAACTGTGGTTATGAATACTGCTCTGGTGACAGCATGAGGGCAGAACATTTTTAAAAATCGGTCTTAACCCAACTGTAGATGACAAACAACGCTGTACAGTGAAAATACGTACGTCTTTCACGGTTAGAATGTCGATGTCTGGTCAAACACGGAATACCCTATCCCAAAGCTCTCGGTCGACACTATGCGTAACCCCAAGGGGCAATCCCATTCGCATTATTAACGCTTAGGTAGCCTGATGATTAGCATAAAGAATCGCTGACGCAAAAAATTGATTCGGTGTGTTGTCAGGGTTTACGTCGTCAGAAAGCATTAACTTATCAAACCTATTTCAAATTCATTACACCTTTACTGGGACACACACGATTACTCTGTTGGTGACCTTCACTGTGATAAATCATTTGTACCTGTGCGCGCGAGTGATTTCCTTTATTTTATCGGTCCACTGTCCCTCCACGTGATCGGTCTCTCCAATGCTTTGTGGCAAGACGCGTCATTCGTTCCGTACATATACAGCATTTGTCTCTGTTTAAAATTCGATATTTTCAGCCAGTTTCTAAAATTTTGATGTGTGTATTCTCAATAGTCCTTTCCGGGATTTTATAGCTCTTTGATGAGGGGATACAACATGATTAACATTAGATTACAGGATGGTGGCGGGACTGTGGTCAGATGTAGAGAGGGCGACGATGCCACCTTTTGCTTGTTCTTTGCTCAGTGTTATCGGGCTGCGACTATAATCAAACGAGAACAGCAAAGAAGCAAGGGCGGAACTCGCCATCTCTGTATCTGATTTTAGTTTGGTTGATGTGGATATAAATTAACGCTTCACTATTATTTAAATTACGAAGGAATATTTCGAGAGTGCTTTGAAGGCAGCTGGTGATAGTCTTGTGGTAGTCGATTTTACGGCTTCCTGGTGTGGTCCATGCAGATATATAGGCCCAATATATGAGGTAAGTCAAACCAGCATTACTCCATGAAACTTGTCATATATACCTGCTACGTGATCCTACGAACATCCTGTACTGTGAAGACTGGTATAATTATGATGTTCAGTCACATACTATAATTTTTTGCGAGGGAAAACATTTTAATTGCTTTTTGAAATCCGATGTCGTGATGGTGTGATGAATTTTATCACTTCGAGACAGGATAGTGCAGCAAAATACCTGCCTACCATAGAGGAAACAAAATAAAATGTTCTGAATTGGCAAGGATTGGGTTTCAGCACCGAAAGGTGTAACGGTAAAATCAAAGTGGGCGTTTCTACTCGATTGATTTCAAAAATGAATGTCACTGATCATGTAATTAATGGTGTACTAGAAATCCAGTTCCAACGGTAGAGGGCGTAGTATTAGGTAAGACCGTTTGTATGAGTACCTCAGAGTTGCAATTTTTTCTCTGTCGTGTAGGTAATCCGACCTCACTTGTCACAGGTGCAGAGTTGTGGTCAAAATGTAATGCCATGAAAAAAGATTTCTGGACGAGAGACATGTTTGAATACAACATTTTGTAAGATATAGAAGGGACAAAACAATAATCCAATAACTTAATTGCTTGCTCTTGATGAACTTTGTAACCTGCGATATTGTTTCCATCAGTGCGTGCTTACCACCTTGTCACACTTGTTACAGGGCAATCAGTATTGCAAGCATGAATGAATGATTTACATTGTAGGCCATGGCATCTGAATTTACCAGCGTGGTATTCCTGAGGGTTGACGTGAACGAGAATTTGGTAAGATATGACGTAAAGTTGCTTAATAATCTAATCACAACTCATATCTGCTTCATGAAATTTTCATGTCTCACACACACACACACACACCGTGGCACACACACACCCAAGAACAGTTTCAAATAAGCGTTCGTCTTTATATCCTTTTGCAATAGCACAATGAGTGACGGTCATTCTAGCACGATTCATCCATTTTGTTGGATGGTGCCATGTACTCAGTTTTTCCCCCTTTTTTATTCCAGGAAACTGCACATCATTGCAGAATACAAAGTATGCCAACATTCCAATTCTACAGAAATGGAGAAAAGGTAGGATGATCGAGGGCCAGTGAAGTACAAGGTTATTGAGTCTTGCTGAAGTGAGAATGATGGACCCAGAGAAGAATATATTGAAGTTGTTGTCCAGATTGGCAGATAAATTGCTTTTGATCCATACCACTTCCACTCCTGGTTGTTTGTTGTTGGGGAATGGTGGGACTGTATGATAGAATGCAGAGATGATCTTTTCTTGAGGTTTTAAGATTGTCATGCTCAGGCCCTATTTTTGTTTGTCAGATTGCTTTCTAATCGACTCTAGTGATATCTTTGACACATGTAAGGTATCTAAGGTGAACGCATGTGTATCATTTGTTTGTATTCAAGAGAATATAAATGTTGAGAATAAATGCATTTTCTCTACAAGACCTATACTCATTGAGGTATTGTGACTCCAAAGATTACAGCCTAGTGAACACATTGGATTGATATTGTATGTACGTGTGCCTTGATAAATATTCCTCCTGTACCTCCTGATAACTCACTAAAATGTTTGGATTGGCGCACATGCATCCTTGTTAGTTTATCCTTCATTTTTGTAAGAGTCAATTGTGGAAGTCAATGTGTAACAGGCGAAGGCCAATTTCATCTTCACATTTGACATGAATAGGATTGAGTCAAAAGATAGTGCATTGGTCCATGCATCCATAAAATTAATGTGGCCACCAGACTTCATGTTTATGAAAGAAAAAAGGCAAACAACAATGATCTGTATGTGAGAAATAGCCATTTATGGTCTGGCTGGGCAGATTTCTCTTTTAACTCAACAATTTGCATCATGGTTGCAATAAACACATCGCTTTTCTCTCCAAATGGCAGGTTGAAGAATTCTCCGGAGCCAATGCAGCACTACTACGCTACTACCTTCTAACTTTGCCAAAGAAAGCATGAATGGATGTGACGACAATCTCTTTATTTTACCCTGCAATCTGGAGACTTGAAATCTTGCTGGATGTGATGCTTTTCTGTGCATGAATCACACGGCCAAGCCTAGGTGACTATTTTCTTGGTCTGTTCATAAAATGGTCATATTTTTCATTTATAAACCTTTTTAAACAGGATGGCTTCAAAACAAAATCATATTTTCTCTCAGCCAGTACACCTGGCAATTGCTGTCCTTGCAGTATAATCAGTTATAGTCAACTTCCATCCTGTTCTCCAGGAAGAACTGAAGATACAAGTAGTATCCTTAAGTGTGATAACCTGAAGTGAACGCGGTCCCAGGTGTCATTGATTAACATGTGGCACCACAAGGCTTTATGATTGCACACTGTCAGGTGCATATGAAAGGGATCAGACTCATCTTGGAAGTTCGTAGTGAGAATCATTTGGATAATAGCATAAACAAACAAGGCACGTTTTGAATGGCCCCATAGTTGTGCATCTGACGATTTTAATTTTCCTACCAAGCGCAGGTGAATTTCCAAATTTTTGTTTTGTCACTGCTTTAAAATATGCTTTATGGGACCTTGTCAAGTATACTGCCCCGTAAGTACCTAGTGCTCTGTACCATTATTTTTAGGGGTGCCCGAAAGGTGTGAGGGCCTGAATATAGCCGTTAGACTATTTGCATATGCTGTGTCTTCTGAACACTCTTAACTAAGTTCAACAACGTACTAGTTCAATAAATCCTACATGGGACAGGGTTTTTTCGAGTCTTGTGTTCATGCACACTGTACAGATGCATTTGCCTAAGTTTAACTATGTACCGTGGCATTACTCGACTGAGTTCAACTACACTTACAAGTACTGCTGTAATAGAATGTGTAAAGAAAGGTACCAAAATGAATAGGTATTATTCCTGGCAAAAAGGGGCTCTGCTTGACCAAAAGGTTGTTGTAGAATGTGTGAAGTGGGTGCCAAACGGAAAAAGACATTACCAGACAATAAAATTTGCGTTGAGTGAATATGTCTTTCACATCTTCAGAAATAAATATGGCAAATTTTTCAATAGATGGTCACTGGTCACTTTGCCTTCAGCAATAGTGGTATTCTTGCAGTAATTGGAAAGAAACAAACTGTCCTATGACTTTTTTCAATCCTCTAGACTAAAAAGAGATACAATTAAAACAACAACTGCTACCACAAGCGCACTACTGCTTGTCCCAACCTTCCATTATCACATGCATTCAGCCCCTCACAACTGACAGCCACCCCTAAAAATAATGGTACAGCCTGCTGGGTACTTCTGTGGTAGCATACTTGACAAGGTCCTTTATTAAAATGAACACGTCTTTTTTGAAAAAAAGTGACAAATGCACAAGTTATGTGTTTCAGAGAGGAATATCTTTCAAGGGATGCAGAGTACAAAAGCATTTTGAGATTTATAAATTTCATCCTATTGTGAATAGACCACGAATGAGGTCCTGCCAGACACAGGAAAATATAACAGGGTCAATATTCAATTTATCTCCATCTCATTTACATATATTTGTATTTCTGAAATGACATATTACATATCATGAGCAGCTCATGGCAGCACGTGAAATCATCAAAATTGGTCTTCAATTCATTAATCGTACTCAAATATTTGTTGAATTTTCTGTGGATATTTCTGGAATTCTGAAAATGTGCATGTTTTAATTCCCAATTAAAATGTTACTGTTAAGACAAGACCATGTGTCATCTCTTATTTGTAAAGTTACATCACCATAGTCTCAAACAATTAGCTAAATGAGGACAGAAAATTGACTTTTGGTTAAAGATAAAGAGGTCCCGAGACATTTTACAGAAGCTCTATCAGATATACATTTTGAGAATAGATAGTAAATTGTGGAGTTGTAATGTGCGTTTTCATTTTGAAACCCATTCAAAAAATTCAATTTTCCAATCTTGTTTCCCTTAACATTTCAATCTCTGACAGGCGCTGACACAAAAAGTTCTATCCATTTTGAATTTCAAACTTCAGCAACTTTTGACTTGATTTACTTCTCTTCACCATGAACGGGACAAAGTCACTCATTCTGGACATTGTGATACCAAAATACATGGATTACTAGCGTAAAGTTACCAAATGATGGTAACACACAACTTCAAACATACTCTTTTGATGAATGCCCATGATTTAGTTTGTGACCTCACGACAAAATGAACTGCACCCATTCCAGTTTGGTTTTCTGTGTTTACACAAGCCACCATCCTTATCCACATGAAAGGACCACAGATCAAGATCTCACTACAAAAGCTTGCATGAGGTCAACGACATGTAACAGCCACTCATGACGTGAACTGTACACTGAACTTGATTTACAGTAAAGCCCCTTATATGTTTCACTGATGTTGTTTCAGTTGACCAGTATTCCAGCATGTTTCAAGAAGTCAAACAACACTGACAAGTTTTCATATTTAAAACAAAGTTCATGAAAAAAGCTCAAAAAAACAGCAGCTTTGCCCCTTTTTCACTTCATGCACTTGCAATCCTGTACCAGAGAGAGAAGTTTCATGGGCTAGGGTGCCGTGTAAAATTTTCACTTTAACGGTCAATATTATGTATCAGTAATGTATGCTGATGTTATTAGATGTGTATAGAGAAAACCACATAAAGATACGCAACGCTGTACAATATTGTATGTCAAAAGTTATGTTTAATGCCATTGTTTAAGATGACCAATAGAACAAATGAACAATTCTGATTGGCTGGCATAGAAATTCTGACAACCAATCAGATTGCAATGTCCATGTTAGTGAAATGTCACAGATGCAGTATATTGGCAGTTCAAATTTGTCTACTGTTAAAACACCATTACTGAGGAGTGTATGATATCAAAGTGCCTTAGTTTATATTTCTTTTCTCCAGTAAAATAACAGACAAACACATCGTGATGTGTAAATCTTGCTTGAGTTGTGAGAAATGTGTCATGCACGGGTGCAAGCAGATTGCAAATGCCCTTGACTGCACAAATGCACAAGTTAAAAACATGTCTTACACAACTTCATTGACAGAGTCTCTACATTCACATAAAGGGTATGACAGTGAGTGTAAAGGCTGTAAAACGTGTCCGCAGTGAAGACAGATTCGTCTTTGTAAATTGCTGAATTTTGAATTCAGGACTGTCCAGAGAAAGCAAAAAGGAAAACTTCTTTCTGTTGTATTTTCTCATGTTTATGCAGAGTTTAGTGCAGACAAGATCAACTGTCCAATGAGAACTACCAAACTCTGAACTGTAATCTTGACAGAATACTATCTACATTGAACAGTCTATGCAGAGTGCATCACATGTACACCTATGTTTATGTGTACTTCAGCCCAGAGGGTTCAATTTTACAGGAGTGATATTGCTGAAGAGCATGACTGCGACAAAAAGGATATGTGACTAAACCAAGTGCTCTGCTAAGCAGTGACAAAATTTTCAAATGCCTGTGATAAAGAGTTGAACCAATGCACAATCATATTACCTAATTTTTAAACACCTACAAACTACAAGCTGTATCAAATTGAAACTATTGCATTCTAAAACTGCCGCTCATATGATCATGTCTTGAATAAATAATCACAAACTGAGAGTACTAAGTGCATAATGTAAGGGCAATCGAAGGTCTCACTATAGCTGAGCTTCTGAGGGGTCTGCAGTACCAATAGGGCTACCTAACTTCATAATTAAAAATTCCAATTACTCTACCACTGTGCTAAAGACTGAATAAATGAATGTGTGACATCATTTAGACATTAATCCAGTGCCTATTACATTTTGATCTTGATGACTGAGTTGTACTGACAGGTAAACTATCTCCTTTCATTACTTGCCGCCCGATACCAAAAGCTCTCGAAGTTTGTCGGCATTTGCACCCGAAAATTCATTTACCTGAAAAAGGGACACGAAAATAATGGCAAGGCTAAGAATAATATACAAGAACAGTAAGTCCAGAAGTAATTAGCATCGTGGATGTGGTGATTGATGACCAAATGGTTTCTTCAAGACTCAAGATGTATGTTGTTTATTTTCTCACAGTCGTAGCAACTGTCCGTATACCACTACACACATGTACATGTACCAGTAACTGATGATGTAATATTCATTGTAAAATGCAATATATATCACAACAAATCTTTTATTCATAAAATATGGAGAGTCACTGGTATTTCCATCATTCAAAGGAGATGAATATATTAGTAAAAAAAATTCTGCTTCAAAATGCTGGAAGGTCACATTAAGGTCAAAGGTCACCACTTTGCTCACCTTGGCACCATTCTTGTAGAAATGGAATGTTGGCATACAGCTTATTCCACAGGACTCGGCAGTTTCCTGTTCAGAGAAAAAATAATCACATTAACATCTAAATATCTCCGATATGTGAACTGACCCATACTGTACATCTGGCGATACAATTATCGAAAATATTTTCATTTCTAAATTAATTTCTCTTGTCTTTTAAATCAGTATTACCAGATCAACAGTACAATATGCGCATTCACATTGTGTAAAATATACTGGTGATATACCGGTACATTCAAATTGTCTGTACACTTAAATCAGAAAACCTCTGAAAAAATAATAGACAACATGGCTATATAAATACAATGGACCTCATCAATGCATTATTACCGTACCAGTGCATCTTATTATCTCCTCACTACCAACTACTCAGTAATGATTGGAAATATCATTCTCTGTATATTTAAATTATGGATTATAGGACTGTCTGACCTAAAAAATGAATTTAAATTTCTTAAAACTTGTAATTGTTTATCACTACAGCATTACCAGTGTAATCCTAGTAACTTTTAACCGCCTGAAATATTCAGGGCAAATGTGTTTTTTGAAAATCTTTCTGCTGCGCATTACATGTACCGTATGTATGGTCATGGTCATTTTGTCTCCATCAATACCAGAATATATATTATATATTTATATTTGTTACCAAAGCATGCAGTGCTAGATGTCTTCATAGGAAATTATAGTGCTCAATGTTAAAGCAGAACATTATGAACTGCATGTTATTGACCAAGCCATTCACATGAAGAGCAAAAAAGCTAGTCTTTCTGAGGATTGCAAGATGCACCAACAGATGTTATTACTTTGCACTTGAAGTATGTGAGTAGGTATGTATATATGTATGTATGTATATGTATGTATGTATGTATATGTATGTATGTACATGTATGTATGTATGTATGTTCACATATGTATGTATGTACAGTGTATGTATGTATGTACATGTATGTATGTACATGTATGTACTGTATGTACATGTATGTATGTATGTATGTATGTATGTATGTATGTATGTACATGTATGTATGTATGTATGTATGTATGTATCTATCTATCTATCTATCTATCTACATGTATCTATCTATCTATCTATCTAATATGTATCTGTATATGTACATCATGTGTGTATATAGTACTGTGAATTTATGTGTGTTTGTATGGCAAGTGTCTATGTAAAATTGTTGTGTACATAATTTATGTACATATGTATAACAGTGTGTGTATTTATGTCTATCCTTTTACTGTCTCCATATGTATGAATATCCTGTGTAATTTCTTTTTTCAGCTTGGCATATTTGTATCAACCATAGAACAAAAATGTTAAATGTTATGATATTTAAAGGGCCAATAATGTTAACGTTAATTATTTTTTCTTTTAATGTCAACTGTAATTTCTTAATTAAATGCACCATAAAGAAGACCATATTATTACATCAGTGTTAGCCAGAGACTTGCATGCAAACATTTAATACTTGCTGAAGTACAAGTGACTGTTAATATATGCCAGCATGTGCAGTGTTTTTTGCTAAGTGCGGTAAGCAGCTACATGTACATGTTACCAGGGTTCCCCAGTCATTCTACTGGGGTTCATTTTGGTATATCAATGCAATCAGATTTAGGGACAGCAGAAATGTTACATGGGTTCCGAAATCATTTACCAATGTTCCCAAACCTTAGCAAGAACACTGACATGGGTTGTTATCTGCTTCCTTCATGAAATTTATACCACGCATATTAACAAGCATTCAAAACAAGATACTCACAGCATTTTCATCCACATCAACTTTCAGGAACACAATGTTGGGGAATTCGCTCGCCATAGCCTGAAATAAAATACCACACTTTGTTTCAAAAAGCTTTATGAAAACAAAACATGTGTTGCTTTGAGAGAACAAAATATTCTGTAAACATGTACTGTTCTAGTAATTATTGTCATCTTGATAGTACTATACAACATGACAATAAGTCACACTTTAAGTCACACTGAATATTGCACCCCTGACATTTCACATTGCACCGCTGACATTTTCAATGTATTAAGTCTGTTTGAAAAATTGTAAGTTTGATGAAGATAATACACATGACATAAGTGTGTACAGCTCTTACATTTTGGCTGAAAAAAGATGTACATTGTACCTGTGATAAATATCTGAAAAAAGATGTACATTGTACCTGTGATAAATATCAGAACAGAACAGAATAAAAGTCTTTGTGCCAAATACAAGGACAGTGTTATGGTACAAGACCTTTGACATATAAAAAGGTCAGCAACAGCTGTGCAGCAGATAATAGCCCAACACTGTATGGATACAAATACATTTCATCTGTAGAACCACAGTACACTGACATGTGGGGTATTACAATTCCAGCCTAAACGGAATTCACACATTACTATAGTATGACCATGTTAATGTGGACCTCGCCTTATGGTCAGTTTCTCCCAGACTCTTTAATTTCTACAATACTTTTGCCTGTCTGCAACTTTGTGGACTTGTTTTGAAGCTTATAGAGCCAAGAAAGATTTTCCATATTGTCTTTTTTGAAAATCAAAAATGCAGTTTTCCCCATAGACTTATTATATAAGCAGCCATTTTGAATTTAAAACATCAGTAAATTTTGTGAATTTGTGTCTCTAATAACCAAAATATGACCTCTGATTTTTATTCCTTATAATGACAGAGAATGGTGAAATGTTTCCATGAATGATTGAAAGGTTCATTGAAGTACATGTAAGTTTTGAGTAAAAGTTTAAAACTAAGTTTCGAGGCACATACTATAGCTGGTCTAGCACTTTGACTGTGTGTGTGTACCGGTAGGCCGTGGCTCTACCAGTAACCTACCTTGAATTTAGGAGAGATGGTTTTGCATGGCCCACACCAAGCTGCTGAGAAATCAACCACTACAAGCTTGTCACCAGCTGCCTTCAGAGCGGCATCAAACTCTTCCTGAAGAAAGCAGAAAACAAAGTCAGGAAATTAGTGATGTCAGCATCAGTCAACTTCTCCCGCAAGAAGTAAATGCATTTTCTGAGAAAACAAAATCATATTATTGTTGTATGTTATTCCAATGTACATAATGTTGCATACTTTTGACAGTTTTCTACATGAACATCACTTAGAGAAGGTGTACATGGTAAGATTTTTTTCAGAAATCTTTGGAACATACATATATGTATACTTCTTCCATAGCTTTTTAAGTCAAAGAACGAGAAAGCAATTTAGTTACATTTAGTTGATTCAGAAACAAAAAGAGTGTCCAGAATGAATAGAGTAATATTCATTGGATGGCCCTGTGGGCATACAAAAGAGACAAGTATGCCATGTAGACAAACAGAACTTTTTGAATAACATCATTAGCATTCAACTAATTGCATCTCTCTGTTTATTTTACCACAAACTGTTTGAATTTTGTGAGTAGAAATTAACGTCGTCATGATAACTTAAAATAGGATTAATTAGAATTATGTGAATTAGGTATGCCTTGTACATGTACAGTGAGGGTGGTCTTGGTTGTACCATAGGTCTAATGCATAAACGTAACCAAATTTAAAGTTACATATGTACTGTAGAAATATAAACTATGTCTAAATGAGGGCACTTTAAATGACCTGAGTAAATTATGGAGTGATTGAGCAGAATAGGCCAAACCCGGAATTCAAATCGACCACGGTACAAACAAAGCCATGTGTGCAAACGCGCTTAGACGTACGTGTATTTCAATACGCGTTAGTACACATGCACATGTGGGCTTGTTTGTACCGGCATCACGTGATTATTTTGGCGTACTGAGTCTGTAGAACGAACGCATCGCGTCCTTTTTATTCCAGAGTAGAACCATTTAATACTTCCAATATTATCATGGCATTGTGGAAAATATGTTTGGATATGCAGGTAGTTTATACTTCACTGCTAGCTATGTTAACAACTCAAATCAAGGTTTTCTTTCCACTTGTGCAGAGCTTTTTTTCATATTATGAACAGAAAAGCAATAGAAAAATACTCAAAGCATGCACATATTGGTAAGGCAGAGGGAGCTATTAATTATGCATATCTGCTAACATAGAGATCAGAAGAGCAATCTGAGGTCCATAAATATGCACGAAAGAAGGATGTTGATCATGTAGTTATTATCACCTTTGCAAATGACCGTTTTAAAACTTGACATCTTCCTGAAATTTCATATCTGAAATATGTTCAAGTTCTGTTGCAGCTTTTATATCTAGTTGATACATGTAGCTGTAGCTAAAACGGCTATACTGTCAATAGCTGACTAGCCAGGCCTTCTCAGTAGTTACCACTGGTTAGCTGGTCCATGTAGCTAGCTAAAAGCTAGTTAAAATGGCTAATAGCGTCAATAGCTGACTAGCCAGGCCTTCTCAGAAGTCATCACTGGTTAGCTGGTATCCAGGTTACAGCTAGCTAAAATCAGCTTATACATGTAAGTGCTATAATAAAGAGTGGTTCAATTAGCTAATAGCTACTTCAAGGCAGCTAACTACATCCTGAGGAAATTCAGAATAGCTTGAATAGCCAAGATTGAAGAAGCGCTGAAAGCAAGATATTTACAACGATGTAGAAAATTTTGGTTACAGGTGGCAAAAATAAAAGTACACGCAGTTACAAGTCATGTAATTGTATGAGCACATAAAGTTTGTACAAAATGTCCTGATATTTACGAAAACAAAATTTTCGCAGCTGGCAAATTTTAGCCGACAGCTGGTTATTTTTGCCCGGCTGCTGGCTATTTTCTACAGCCCTGTACATGTATTTATATTGCTAACCTATCTATAAGCAATCTGGCTATTAAAGGGGAATATTCAGCAATCCAACAATATGGCAGCATACTACATATACAGTACGGGTAACTTTCAGTCTTGCTGGTTCTCTCCTCCGTTGGTATCTTTCAATTCATAGTCAGTGTCTGCCGAGTCTTCTTTCTATTCCAGTGATACTGGTGTACCCGGGGGAATTGGTTCTTTGACAGCCACTTTTGAATGCATTCCAGTATACTGCTCCATTAGGAGAATTAGTTTCTGATCATGGATTTCTATACCTTTTATGCAAATTACTATGCATTTTACATGCATGTCTTTTTTAAAACTGGAGATAATGTTCCTGAAATCATCTGTAATCTTGCATTATGTATTGCTGATGCTGGGTCACAGGCGTCTGCAATTTGTGACAAACCTGACTTTGTTATCTGTTTTACCATTTTGACTTATTATTAGAGTTTTATTATTTTGACTCTATATATCAATATAAGCTCTTTACAGAGTAATTACTATAATGATAATTTTTATTTTTGTACCTCAAGTATCATGTGTACAATAATTTATGCCAAAATTAATTGTAGGGAGGTGAGAATGATTAGGATAATGTCTGCAAAGATAATTTGTAGTTTGAATTTAAGATATTATCTCTTTTTACTTACATTTATTTCTGTACATTAATCTGTAATGTAATTACTGGAAGCAATGCAAGCAATAGATGTACATCATTACATGTCACATACATGTACATACCATAGGTGTATAACACATGATGCACATCACATGGACCTCACAATATTCATGCGTAAGTTGCTACATTCCTTTTTTTCTTTGATTTTGCAACAGAATGTGTTCAGTTATTTTGTAAATTTATTGACAACTTTAATTCTCAACTGCCCAGCTTTGATGAGTGTGATTCATATCTCACAGGCAAGGCAGAAACAGCATTGCAGAGAATAGTGAAACTACGAGTGTTGTACTGCAGATCATACCCTACATGTACAAAAGAAACATGTTACGGGTATTCCTGTCTGTGATGCTTTTCAAAAGGCCATTTTGGTAGATCTCATGAAAAGAGTTTGTAAATGAACAAAGTTATTGAATTTTGCAGGGTTTTTTGCAACATATTTTGCACCTGAATATCAGCTTACATGTATGCAACCCCACTTTGTTTATCATGAACCAGTATTTCATAACCGCCTCCTAAAATAAATTACCTTGAATAGCCAAGCAACATGGAATGACTTAATCATAATTGTAAACACAATGACACCTGCACAAACTCACATCATCAGGAGAATAAAGTCAATATTTTTAATGTACAAAAAATATTGATGCTTACTAAGCCTTCCATTAATGGAGTTAACACTTTTTCAAGTGTTTATACTCGTTGCAAATCGCTCCACACATTAAAAGCATTTTCAGCAGTGTTCTCCCCAGCGGACAAATAGCGTGGCGGTGCCGCCACGCTTACGGCCACACCCGCCACGCTTTAATCAAGGCCGCCACGCTTACCACTTGGCCCGCCACTCTGTGATCACGGCCCCGTTCTTTGTAAAATCTTTTCAATTTCACCGACATTCGTTGTTTGAACGTCCTGTTCATTGTCCTCTTTTTTGTTTACGTTCCATAGGCCCTAATTATCACGTTTACACCTCGTTTTGTCAAGTTCAATTTCAAAGAATCTTAATTTTGAAGGTGTTATAAACGCAATTTGATGGTGTAAACCATTTACCGACGTAAATAAAAGACGTTCAATTAAAAGACGTTGTCACCGCGGCCAGCGGCAACGCTGATTACTTGGCCTGGGGGGTGACAAGGATGGCGGTAAGGGTACGGATAAAGTACTTCAAAGACTTTTGCCGTGAACATGAAAGGCCGTGAACTCACCATCATCACAGAACAAGAGAAGAGTAACTGGTGTTGACCCGACATGGAAAAAATTATTTCCATGGTTGATTGTAACTCCAGATGAAAAAGGTAGGTGAAATAAATACAGTCGCCCGTTTTCGTTTACTCAGATTACTGTACAGGCCTGTGCTACGTCCGCGGTCCGTATAAAATTTAAATACGTAAACATAGTTTTTGTGTTCGGCATGCGGCCGATTACCCGCAAATTTCACTCCCCGTTCACCAGTTTGAGGGCAAAACTTAACTCTAATGATTAAAAAATAAGAGATCGCCCTATTTAAGTGTGCGAAAACGCGATTTCACTTTACTTCCAAATGCAATCGTAGCACGTGTTCAATGGCGGCCATTTCTTGTTATTGTTTACTATCCGTCAATCATGTGATATCGTTCGAGACGTGTTTTGAGTTTTATTCATTCGTCCTGTCATGGGACTAGTTGTCTTGAGATTTTTTTCGCGATTTTAATAAACTAAATGTCAGATCGGTTCGATAAATGTCTTTCGTCAAAACCTTGCGTCGTGTATTGTCAAATTGATCTGTCTGTTTCGAGGGCGCTCGTGCCGATCCGAGCACTGTACGACTGGAGGAGAGTGCTGGAGAGTACCAACTAACAGTTCAAAGTGAGAACGCAGAGATCGTTGGTTCGGCGTGGTTTCTGATATCTCTCATCCTTTCAGGGAACAAATGTAGGTCTCCTATTCTAGAAAGTTATTTTTAAGTTTCAAATGCCACCGTAACTTGTGAGTGTTGATAATTGCTATGTCTCTCTAGAATCTATCGTGCACGGCGGCGGCCATTTTGTTTCATGTCTGTTTACGTTTATGGCTGTAGGGCTTCAATAACAATTTTCACTGGAACGAACGGCTACAGCGTTTTGTAAATCATCGTCGCATTTCCTTCGTTTTACGTTTTATGGCAAATATTGCCACACTATCAACCGAAAATAACAACTACAAAATTATATTCGCGGTGTCATTTTTGTGGCTGGTAAGATTACATTAACTTTCGTGTCACAACCAGACCCAAGGAGGCAAAAACTCGGGGGTAAAATCGAAGTGTCCGGGATACTTTTGATATTGTACAAAGTGACCTTTTCGTCTTTTCTTTTAGGAATGCTATGCAGGGCATGTCAGAAGTTCAACATGAAGGCCTGAAATGGTTCTGGTGTGTGGAGTGTTATTCTGCCTGTCCAATATGTTGTTACCATTTATGATTAAGTTTTTGATGTCCTCTGTTTGAGAATGTTAATAAAAATAATGATCATGTAAAGCAAATGCGTCTTGTATTAAAAGTAAGATGTCTTCAGTGTAGTTGCAGTTGCAAGTAGAGATCCCATGATACATATGCAATAATCATGCAAATGATATGTAAATTATATGTAAATATTATGCAAATTAGCCGCCACCCTATTTCAAAATCCTGGGGAGAACACTGTTCAGTATGCACATTATCACGAGTTACTGAGGCAGGGCAATTTAGAAGTATCAACACACAACACAGCCACACTTTGGCTGCAACGTGAACAGATCCTTGAATATTAAACCTCATGACATACATATATACATTCAAGTAATTATCCAGATATTTCTATCGGTACAAGAAATATTTTAAATGGACATTTGGTTTCCATGACAGTAAAAATCTCAATCCTAAGCATCAGTCTATTTAACTCATCATTGCATTTTCTTTTTCCTTTATTATTAAGACATCTTTTATCTTAATGCATTTCTAAGTTGCAATGGAAGATTAATTTAATTGCAGTTAATGCAAAATCGATTATAATGACTGGAGGTATAAATCATGTTTGTCCATTATTTTCTATCCTTTCTATTGTCTGGTGACATTTTCTGAAGATTTCGAAGAATAGACCGGTGCGTATTGAATAGTTTCTGTTGTGTCCTATATGACTGTGCTTATGTACAAAGAGAATGCTTGTACAATACATGGATGGAAACTCCATTACAGCCCCTGACGAAAGCCCAGTCAGGTTCTTGGCACATGACTGCCGGCCAAAATCATAGATCTGCTGCTATATGAAGCACTGCTGAATTCAAGTAAACCAGAGTTCTCAAATCAGCCATAATATGCATTTACATGTATTTGAAGGTGGCTATATACATATACAGTTTGATATCAGTACTTCTTTTCGTAACTGATGGTCAGTGTGGCTGTTTTTTTCAATTAAAATTAGCTCATTTATGAAGGGAGATACATCTGTGAACTTCCCCACATATCTGGCTACCTATCAATGACATTGTGCCATTGTACTGATAAATGTTGAACTCTTTGAATAGTAAATCCATTTATACATCTACATCATGATCTAGTTCAACCGCAATCCAACTAATTTCTGTATAACATTAACAGATAATGTCTGTGACGTGTACACGTTACATTTACAATGTTATGTACAGTATGCTATAAAATACACTGAATTAGCTGCATACTTTAAGTGTTTTCGGATTTTCACTGCAATCAGCTGATTTTCAATTTAGCTAAAATGATATCCAAACCATGGCAAATAAAGGGAAAACTCTGAATTAGTATCATCGTAGATTAGAAAATTTACAGACTTCAGCTAAATTCACTTCAAAAGGATGCTACCTATTACTGTCATGTTTTACTGTTTTGACACTGCACAACGTTGTAGCAAAGCCATGTACAGCAATACATGCACTGAACAGATGTTAGCTGTCTGATATGCAAATTGCTGGGTATGGACAAGTACAGTGTACATGAACATGTATGTGAGGTCTGCAATGGGCAGGGCCTTGAATAAGGAAATTAAACGTTCAAAATGGAATGTGTGATGGAAGAAATGGTCAAAAACTGACTCAATGCAAACACAGTGACGGCCTACAATGAGTGTTACAGCAAGCTTATATTGGTTCAGTGCACACATTCAAAATACAGAAATGTCAAATAGCCATCAATACAATCATGTTTTCATTGACTGTGTATAGTAAAATTCAGAATAGCTGATTGGGGAACATTCCCATATGAAAGAAGAAAATGCAAGGGATAATTAATTGATAGCTATATAAAGGCCTGCTTCTGCTCTGTGGTCTGCTATCAATAGTGATGACCCAATTGCCAAATTGACTGATAGATTTCTGCTGATAATTCAGCAAGGTAAAGGTTGAAGGATTGAACACGACTGACAGTCTCATTACCTTGTTGTACTAATTTGTAGAACTCAAGAAGATTACTCGTAAGCTGATATCATTTTTCAAGCTAAGCACATAAAAATTGAATGTTATTTGCAACAGTGGACAGTTCCCTTACCAAAATTCACCCTACATTTTGCCTACTTTATGTAGCCCGTGAAGTGTACATATTTCTCAAAACTATGTATTATCTTTGTACAGAATCAGTAAAGAAAAAAGATACATGTTTTACACATAGAGTGTACCTATATAGTACACAGAATCCAATGTGATGCTACTTAAAGCTATCCAATATTGGAACGCTTTTGTATACGTAGAGCGTACTTAATCTTAGGGAACCTCGTGAAAAAAGTATGTATGGAGTGTACTTGTTGTGGAGGGGTAAAAAAGTGTACACAGGGCGCGTACTTGATTTCGTTGAGCATAAACAAGTACACATAATGTATATGCTAGTCATCCATTATCAAATCGACTGCGGGGGTGGGGGGGGGGTGTGATCGATAGGGGTTACTCATTCATGCAGTATTGATAAGTTACCTTAGTCTCTTGATGTTGATTGTCAACAGCAACACTCACCTCATTTTCCTGTCTCTTATTCAAAGCACACACTGAAACAATCATATTGCTTAATTAACAACAGTGATCATACTTTAATAACAGTGTGAAAGATATAAACAACAACAATGCATATTTTGAAAGATGACGTTACCATTACTGTTGTGTGCGTTCAAATATTTGTGTCCAAAAATTCTAACTCTTGTATTTTTAGAAAATTTGTGATGAGCAATTTAGGATATTGTAAGTGACAGACTAACTTATAAACCAATACATTTAAATATTTGCCATTAATTTTAGCACTTATCGGCACTTGTGTAATAAAAAAAATCTTCAAATAAGCATTAATATTTCAAACAGCAGAGTTAAAAATATCATTATAAATGACAATTTCACCAAAAAACTTGAATGTACAAAATGGTGTGAAAAAATCAGTATGACACTGTTGAAGCTGGAGCAAGAAATAAAATTCTTGTGTTCAATTCAGCAGTTTGAAACAAAGAGGTAAAATACAGTTTCTCAGAAGTTTGTTTTATCGGCATGAGTACTGTATTTTGACAATATTATCAAAATAAAGGAAGCTATCGGAAGTGAGAAGGTTTTACAAATATCGAAACTTGCATTTTTCAGCATGTTGACAAATAGTGAAATTGCTTATTGTACTGTCCTGATTGATGGCACACTTCATTATAAGGTAAATGTACATATCTTTTCTGTAAAATAGTGAAATGTGAAAACAGCAGTCCAGTAAAAATGATTGCACAGTTTGAGATGGTTCGTTCGAAGGATTAGGTTTCACTGTACTTGCATTGTGAAAAATGTAATGATGAAATGTTCTCTGAGTATGAAGTCTCTGTTGCGTTGAAACAAGTTTGACAGATTCATGGAATGCTTCACTCACTGTTAGTTATATCAGTCAATATCAGTATCCATTTGTACACCAGAATGCTCAGGAAATGTATTGCCATGGATACTGCCATCTCCATCGTCCTTCTGCTTCCATCAGTATCTGTTGATCAATAGTTAGATAACAATAGTCACATGGACTTCATGTGAGCAAAAATACAAAATATGTTAATTTCACATAAAGTTACACTCATTGCACTATGTGAGGTGCTTGTAGGGAAAGAGAAAGGAATATATGAAACTTACCAATAATTGCAGAAACAGTATTAGGATCAATGCTTTCACGACAGTTAGCACCCTTCAAGTTTTTTTCCAACCAGATCCTTTGTTTTGTAGAAGCATTGCAGCAGGAAGAGTGCTGCCTTGGTCCCAGACTCTTTCAGTGTATTCCTTTATTCCTTGCATTGTTCATCTGCTGTTCATAAGTAAATACTCTTGAACCAGGTATAACTGCCAGCATCTTCATTGTAAAAATATTGAATGCAATAAAAATAAAATTAGTATGTGACCTTGTTTATTACAATATTTGTGTAATCAAAGTACTTGACAACTTTCAAAAAATGCAGTTTCTAAAAAATATAAAACACATTCACTATGAAGAACTTCATCAGTAAACCTGTACTGCTCAGAATGGCACAGGCAGGTAAAATGTTTGCTACCAAATAGAAAAATAAGTTCTGTCTTTAAAAGCAATTACAGTATTTGCAGTGTACTCTTTCATAAATTTCACATTTATTAATATAAGTTGATTTAACGAAAATATGATGATGGAGCTGCATGGTCCATTGATAACATGTTTTCTGGGTCTGTCATGCTGTGGCCATGCAATCCACCGAAATTGTCACAAATGATTGGTTGAAGATGCACGTGATATGGGCTAGCTCGGAATTAACGGACAATCACTGATACCGTGGAATTTGAATGGCCTGTTATTACGTAACCCTTCCTTACATTGTGGAGACAATGATACAAATTTCCTAACTTATAATCATGGTTCAGTGCGGATATTATACCTCAATGTCTTTCAAAAATGTATGGGAATTAGGTCTGATCACAGTTAAGATACAAAGATGGTCGGGTTTTGGCCGGTTTTGTGTATCCATGAACCAAGGTCAAATGCACCAGTGCATACGATGAATAACGATGACTCGAAATATTGCACGACTGAAACCATAAAACTTCATATTGAATACTTACCATGGTCACCAAAGTGAGTAGATACTTTCTTGCCTCTTGATTTTCCCATTGTTTGACGATTTATAGTTCGCTAGAATGAGTTTTTGCGGACGATACGGTTACACTGCTCTCAGCTGCTGTTGATTGAAATCCAGTCTCCAAATCTACCCGCCGGGACAATTTGCGCGTGCGCAGTACCGCCAGAATTAAAACATTGCGTGTCATTGGTTAGATTTGTAATGCAGTGATAAGGTCTTTAGATAATTTCAAACTAAGTGAATCACCTGTTTTTATAGTTTAAACTAAAAAATGAACAAAAATTATCCCTCAAATTGGTTCCCAAGCGAAAACTATTATGACAGTTGGATGTTGAACGAAGTGACACTGACCCTTGACCTTTGTGAGAGCCAACGGCAATGCGTGTTGCATACGGTACCATTCACCATACAAACATGGCGGACGCAGTAAACAACAAGGAACGATATCGTCGATCAACTACAAGAAAAACGATCACTGTTTTACCTTTGCCATTTGAAAAGCCCACATAAAGGATTACAACGAATGACAAGATGGCGATGGAACAGCAACGATGACATAGTGTTTCGCAAGCTCAGAAGCAGCCATCGGTGACAACGTGTCTCTTCAATGAAGCTTCAATATGGTTCAGAAACAGCTGGTGATCGTACGCGTGGCACAGTGCAGTGATACGCCTTCGTCGTCACCTCGAAACGGCATTTGCAGCGATGTGCATACCGAAATTCCACATAACGAAATGATAACCAGTTATTACGAGTTTATGATGGTATAACAGCAAACTGACATTGACAACAACTCTGAACTAGATAATTGCGAGAGTGAAGTGGTCGGGAGAGGCAAATGCAGAACCGGAACGCGGAAGTACTGGTGCATGGTGACTACCGATAGTGGAGCAGCTTTCAACGCCATTGATTCTCACGTAAGTAGTCCAATATTTTGATATGTTGCATATTCTTTTGCGTGATTAAAAATAACTATTCACATCCTAAATTCTTTAAATCAATTGCTCAGTCACCCCTCACTTTTAATACTTTCCCATCTACTTTCCATACACTGTGTTTTCTCAGCAAAAATTAAAAAGGTATTGAACTGTAGATGCGTGTGTTATTTGCCCTAAATTATTTATGTTCGGACAGCATAGTTTGTTTCTAAATGCGTGAATGGACTGAATTTGATAGAGCCAATTGCAAAAATCAACCATCTACTGCACAGAGTATTGATCGACATAATTCCATAGGTTGGTTTTTACATGACATACAGGCTTCTTTAAAACCATGTTGCTTTGTCAGTATGTAGCTCAAAATTACACAACCAATGATTGAAGATTTTCAATTTAGACATTGTTATTTGCCAATGTACAGAATGTAGAAATAGGAAAATCTGCCTTGCAGTAGACTAAACAAAGGACACAATTTAAGAGAAGTCATATTTTGTTTAATAGTGTTATTGTAAAGCTTATTGAATTACACAATTGTACATGCATATTAAAGGTATTGAACTGTAGATGCGTGTGTTATTTGCCCTAATTATTTATGTTCGGACAGCATAGTTTGTTTCTAAATGCGTGAATGGACTGAATTTGATTAAAATATATACAACTATTGGGGGGGGCATTTATAATAATATGAGCTTTGCAGAACATGCAGTATACAGATAATTTATTGCTTTATATTCTTTATTGTAGAGGAGAAGGCAAACATAGTGGTCTGCAATATTTAAGACACTACAGAATCATACCAAACACATACAAGCTGATGTCCTGGACGAAAAGCTGTACAAGAGCATCTTCAAGCAGATGGATTCTTCATCCAAACTGATGATGAAAAGAAAAACCAGGAGCTACATGTCTCTTTTCAAATCAACTTTGATGGTGTAGCACTTTTCTGTTCATAAAAATTCAGTGTTTGGCCTGTTTACATTGTTGTGAATGATCTCCCTCAAGAAAGGTACGGAATGCTACTGAATTTACGGGTAATATCCTAAGTACAGGCTATTTCTGCTTGACCACGTTACTTACAAATTTTTTTCATTGTGTACAACAAGTATGAAGGTAAAGTGCATACTTTATTGTCCCAATCCAGTTTTCTGTTCAGATGTGTGTGTTTGCAAACATCTTGCTGTCATAAATCAATTTGAAGAGATGAAAGAAAAAATTGTGACTGACAGTCTTTTCACTGTTCCATTCCACATATTTAACTTTTACATAAAGAAAAACAAGCAGTTGTGGCCATCCCTGTAAGCCAAATTTTATGAGGTAATGGTTTCTGTTGCTACACTCAACAAAGATTGTAACTTTGTTTGTCACGTTCCTAATACATTTGAAAAAGACTGATTTGGACCATGCAATGTGCCTGATTTAAAATTAAATAAAGATGAATTTACTGTATATTAAATATTTTGTAGATGCAGTTTTATTTAATATCAGTGTTTCATCTAGGATGGCATCAACAGGGGGGGGGGGGGTTCCCCCTTTACCAGAAAATTTAGGGGGGATTTCACGAGTTCATGCATGTGTTTTACCTGTATCTCTAAGGTGTGACTGGCGCCATTTCATGGGGGCAGGTCCCCCCTTGACAAATTACTGGGGGTGCCAACATGTCAGCTGAGGGGAATCCCCCTGTCCCCCTCTCTAGATGAAACACTGTAAAAAAATCATGCATGATTGCAAACAATGATATAGTTTTTGAAGTGCAGTTCTTGTGTAAGAAGAACACAAAATTAGAACACTTTGTCATCATGCTATTTCATAGTTATGCGAAGGCAAGTTCAACTGTTGTGTCAGCTCTATATGTAGTCTCCTGGATGAAATGGTTGAGCATTAAAGAACATGTGAATACCACAAGTTGGCACAAGCAATGTGTGAAATAGATGTTGCTGTCTCAATCTGTGGCAATTTCACTCCCTGATTTCAGAAGTCAGTTAGCCATCCAGTTGGAGTGTACACTTGAAGCGTACCCATACTATCCATATATCTGACTTAGACTCTGCTGTAAATTTTCTTCGCAATTTCTGACTCAGACTGCAGTTATCTGCTTAGAGTGCACAGTTAAGTTTAGACTCTGTAATGATGAACTCTGGCACAGACCATGGCTATTGCAAAGTTATGTAGGTTTCGCATAGCCTTGGAACTGTTGACAATTCTAACCTTACACTCTCATGAAGATTTGCAGCACAATTGTAGGGACTGAGCGTACTCGGACACTACAAACTACTTCTTGGGGCAGCTTCGTTCAAATTTTTTCTTACCTGAGGCATGTGCAGTAGGATTCAAGTATACGCATTTACTACAAATTTTTCCAAAATGATACTTTTCACAGGGTCTGAGTATACATTACATCTACTTTCCAGTTTTTTTTTTTGGTAAGGGTTCTCACAGTCCCTAAAATCCATATACCATATTTATCGGCATATGTGCCCAGGGTCTGGAGCATGTTGTTATTTTTAATATTGGGGGTGGGTGTTAACCAGGACCTAAACATGACACGTAAAAACATTTTGGGATTCATTGTTAGGAAAAAGAAACACAAAAATGCAACATATGCTGTTCAAAATACGACATCAAATTTATCTCAAGTCGAACACATAAAAATTGCCTTTTTAAGGCCACCAAAAATTACAAAAATTAAGAGAACTACGCATGCAACCAGAAAATGTATAATCACTCATGAGAGTGTCACTCACAACAATTTCAAAATGTTTAACGCCGATAAGTGGATAAATACGGTACAGTGTATATGGATGAACCATATTCCCATGATGGTTTTGAAGTCTTGTATCACAAAGCGAGTTTAAAGAAAGAAAGCTCATTTACAAGAATATAAATATAGGGTAGTTAATTCACCATAACTAGGAGGTGAACCGAGAAATTGATTTATATAATACATGTATGTTAGAGCTAAAGTAGTAAAATGGAAATTTCCCAGAGATGCTGTTGCCAGGGCTGTCAAGTGATAAAAATTGTCATCACCTGGTTTGGTTTTATTAACACTCATTTCACGCCAGAAGCTATTCAGTTTGCCACCAACAGTAGAACAATTGCAGCATCATTCATTATGGATCTGATCACTCAATATGTCAGCATATGTAAATAATTCAATTACCTCATTGTTAGTATGCACTAAATAAAACATCGCTTAAGTATTTATGTGTTCCAGTATTTATGTGTTCCAGATATATTGACATGCCGGAAGCAAGCGGAATCCTGGCTGCCATTAACTCAGGCGATGTGAAGAAAAGGACGTGTTTCTGTCATTGACATTTGGCAATACTGTTGCAGGTTTCTTATTTCCTTCCGGTTCTCTGATCACTATGATATGATAAAAGTTGTAACCACAACACATATTGATTTTTTCCACTGACTGAAAAATAACCTCTCTTTCTTTACGGCATTTTATGGGTATGAAGGGAAGGGAGCTGATACATTTTTACAAAGCAATTACCTTAGGTTGTGTGTGGTAGCTGTTTTTTTTGAGAATACATTGGCAAGGGCTTTGTTGCACACATCAAGTAAGACAATGAACAAGTCATGCAACGATGAAAAACAGACCTAATATTTTATGCCCTCAGCACAATTTTGTGTAAAAAACAAACTCTTGCAAAAACATTAATGAGTTAAACATGAAAATTTTGTTTCCTCAGGTTGTTTTAGAACACATGGGAACTTAGCAATGTTGTAACACAAGCGTAAGTGACATGTCTCAACCATGGGCTGTATCTGCTGAATATTTCTGTATGATATCAGTAACTCACAAGGGCAGTGAAATCACGGCCCTATTCTAAAGTTCATGTTGTATATCAGGGACACAGATGCGTGGTGCTGAGAATTCTATATCTATCTATATCTATATTAGTGCGCTTGTGAAATACAAGCAGCATTTTGGTTCAAGTCAGCAAATTCTAACAATGATTATAAAATTATTCTTTAATGGCGTTTCTGTGTTATGTATCAGCATAACAAGATTTGGGCCATTTGTAACAACCCCTAACAACCCGTACATGTATGCCTGAGCACATACTGAAAACAATATATTGCAATACACAAGTTACTGAAGACTGGCTCTGTACCCGACCAGCATACTTGTTTACCAAATGCAGAGTTCGTACAAATGATGCGTGTCTATCACCCAGTTTGCAGCACCTGAGTGCGCGCGCGCGTACACCAGTTGACCCATAGAATATGATTAAGTATTTGCATGTCCATTTATATTGAACTCATAAGGTACGGTCTCAGATTGTCGCAGAAGTTCAAAAAGCGAAATTTATTCGTTTAGGGGGGGAGGGGGTTTGACCTCCATTCAATTAGTGAACTTCACTTTCGCACTTTTATTTTGTGATCACAAGTTTTCGTGTGTTTATTTTAAGTTAAAGAAAAACTGCACACTCGTGCCAACAAATTTGTAACTGTTTCCATTTCGTTTGTGCCCCAAACACAATTTACCTATAGTAACATTGTATCCTAAACATTTCATTCATCAAATTATACAAAGAAAAAAAAGTATCATTTTTTTTAAAATGTGCTGTTTATAAGCGTCTGCTCTAACCACTAGATGTCTTTATTCTCACTAGTTATGCACCTGGTCATAGTCATTTTAATATGATTGAACCATAGGCCCTCGAGAAAAACGGTTTTTCTCGAGGGTCTATGATTGAACATGCCTAGGCCCCTTTGTCAAAGCTTCTCACTTATTTGCCGCCTTGCCGAGTACAAGTTGCGTGTTCGCAAAGACAAAGAACAGCACAGGAGATGCAAAAAGGGAAAGTAAAATAAAATGAAACTTTTATGCGGTAAAATGCTCTGTTAGTACTCAAATCTGATCGATAACTTTAATTGTAATGTGGCAAGGGGAATACGTCTTTAGTAGCTATAGCAAAATGCAACATTGTACTCTCAGGCAGACATGAACATTTCGCACTTTTGAAGTTTAGAGGGAGGGGGGAGGGGGTTTTGATCTAAACGAAGGAATTTCGTTTCTTGAACTTCTGCGACAATATGAGACGGTCCCTAAGGTACAGGCACTTATCATGTGTTTGCTTGTGTGAATCAAATGAAGAAAAGTTTAAGAGAATTAAACATGTCTGGGGATTTCATGGCGTGACACTCATGGATCTATCTTGGAATACTTTTCATCTGCAACCTCAGTTGCTAGGCAACATGGTTTAACTCTTGGTAGAGGGTCTGCATTGTTTCCACAGGGTCCTGGGTTCATATACCTTGTATATTGACAAAGACAAAAGGTATCACTTATCTATGAACCTCTGCATGCAATCATGTATGAACAACGAGTAGCCATGATGAAAAAACGCGGTTCTTACCGGAGATACCACACTGTGACATCATTCAATGAATAAAAATACACCGAATCAGTGAATGTTTCCTTTGATTGTTATGTAAACTTACTCAGCTTCAGGAAATCTACAGAAGAAACTGCAACTGCACTGATGATTCAATCAATCTACACTTAAAGATTACATTTAAAGCTACACACTAAAGAACACGAAAACATTTCCGAGTGTAAGACTTATTTGCCACCCACTACCTCTATTAATTGAGTGCCTCGTAACGCATCCATGACTTGGCATCACAGGATGGCGCACTTGAGGGTGTGGTGAGTGGTGTGCTTCCAGTGTATGGCATGACCTGGGGTACGTCGTCGTCACTCTCAATCGAGTTTACACGTTCCTATGCTTGTACGACTCGTTATCACTGCTGTGAGGCGTTAAGACAATCTTCTCAATCACTGAACAGAAACGGGTCTGTAAGGTTAATCTTACCTTCGTTTCGACATCTGTAACACTCATGGTTGCGATGGTTTCTCTTGCAAGCGCGGTCGATGTGAGCACAGACACAAGTACAGTATGCAAATCACAATGAGTTGGCGTTTTCTTCCAGCTAAAGCACACTAGCCAGCACGATGCTGAAGTTATTTTCGTATTCGTTTCGTATTCGTTTTCGTATTCGTATTCGTATTCATATTGGAGTCACTGACAAAATTTTTTATTTTTAGTCCAAATTTCGTACGTATTATATAAAAGTTCTGTCTTTACAGAACTTAAAGTGCTTTTTATATGACAATATATCGATACTTCAATATTTGAGAATGTAAGTTGAAAAAGATCCAATCTTTTTAGGCCCTAGATTGAAAGATATCGTTGCTATAATTAGAGGAGAGATTTTAAAAACAAACGGCCAGTACACCGGCACTCCTTAGCTGGGTAGTCTGTTGAATAGATCGATTTTCGGTTCGATCTATCGATCCCGTAGTCGATATGCGCGCCATTGTAACCAAAATACACACTAGGTTACAGTGGCGGGCATACTGACCACGGGATCGATAGATCGAGCCGAAAATCGATCTATTTAGCAGACTACCGAGCTATTAGCGCCTGTGGGCCAGTAGTAGTCTTTGGAGGAAAGATTTTTTGAACAAACATCATTTTCGTATTCGTATTCGTATTCGTTTCGTATTTACTTCTATCACAACAACCAACTTAAACATTCTGTTGACATCATTAGTATCGATAATGGAAATTTAGCTGACCCGCTCAATTTGACGAGTTGTAAACTTAAAAGGTAATTTTCTTGTTTTAAACTGATATCTCTGAGAAAGTGATCGTCATAACGACAGTGAATGCAGGGCTCAACGTTATCGCATGCCCCTAAGTCGATGACATGCTATATTTAGACTGCTGTCGCAAAGAAAATATCATCTCATATGATGTGGGAAAGCGTCATAAAAGAAAACGAGATGAATAAAATGGTATCATAGGCCTATGTCCCGATCGGTACATTTGTTTCCCTAATAAAGATTAAATTAATGTGTGAGCTGTTGTCAGAGTCTTTATTTCAGTACGGCCCATCTCTTTTCTTTCCTTGCGTTTGCGTCAACTGTCATTGCCAGAACATGTTGATCAACTTGCGATATGATAAGATACACCAGAATGCATGGAAATTAATTTGTATCGCGAAATATCGAGAAATACCTGTATTCTATGATAAATAGACTTCAGCTAGTCCAGTAGCTGTCGCAACTGGCTCGATCGGTTTCCGTCATTTGTTACTGTGCGATCCAGTTTCAGTGTTACGCAGTTTGCCCCGCTATACAACTCCGTTCTGCAGGTCACTCCAAAAACTTTCAGCAGTACTATTTTGGGGGACCAATTAAGCCGCTTGCCGTAGATAGCTACTTTTTTCAACAAAAACTCTGAATAGAAATGCAGCAACTATCAACTTTCGATAGATATTTTGTAGGCAAGAGAACAAAACTCAAACGTATATGCGCATTTATCCTAGCTGTGATATCGCAGCGGTACTTGTGGCGTGTATCGAACTCGCTCGGTGCATTGAGGTCATCGCCACAGTCCCATCCATGATCTGTTCTCTACTACCTCCATGGTTCTACATAATTGCAGTCGCTACCCGGCAGATTTGCCATGATATTTCAACAAAGGTGCTTGCTATTTAGATCTAGCTGAAAACAAAAACCTTTATGAAACAGGATAATCCAGTCCAAGCTTGATGAAATCGATGCTTTGATCTGCTTTCCAAAGGACGATTTCCGGAAATGGTCTAGCCGGTCACATGCCACTGAACGCAAATATTCATTACCCACGTGAACGCATGAAACATGTTGCAGTTAGGCCTACTGGTTGCTTGTTTTCCCTTGTCAGCTATATTTTGATGACATTTTATGCTAGGATTATGATTGGTTCAATTGAAATGATGTGACAGCACTAAAACTGCTTCTGATACTTGATTGGATTGTAGTAAAATTTTATATCATTTAAATTCATGGGATATTTTGACAGATCGTTCAAGATAACATCAGCAGACACATTGGCAGCGCTGTGCAGTGGAGAGAACGCGCTCAAACCTCTGAGTAACTCCGCTCAACGGCTATGCTTATTCAATGCGTATTTTGGGGTCGCGGCCTTTCGGGACAATGCTCCGTGAACACTGAGCGAATATATGTTGTATTTGATCACGTACACGGTATGGAGAAATGTCTTGAAAAAAATTCAGTCGCAATCTCATAAAATTTGGTCGCCTATGCGACTGAAAATGGTCGCTACTTTGAGCCCTGATTGAATGTAATACATGAATATCGGTCGGTCCGGTTTTATGTATAATATTGCTCACATCTTTACTCTGAAAGATAAACTACGTATTGTCATTGATTTATGTTACTTTCTCCCCTGTAGCAGCACGTACAACTTAGTCGTAACTTGCAATTTTGTAATTTTTGCCTTACCGCACTCCCTGAGTTTTGTAAAGTATTGTATTGTATTGTTATTATAATTCATTTCAGGTTTACGTAGAGCCATATCAAAATCAAGTAAAATACTTGAAATACAAATTGTAAATGGATATGATCATTCTAAGTGAGTCCAAAAGGATGACCGGATATAACAATTTTCACATTTTTTTATTCAGATGGTTGTCCTAGACAAGTCCCCCGTTCATCATAGCTTTCAACAGTCACCCGTTTTGCAGTGCCTCACAAAATCTGCCCTCCCCGCAAAACAATGGTACAGTCCAGGGCAGCTCCCTTGCATCCGCTCTCACGAGTCCCATTACTTGGCACTGACCACCTGATTTCGGGTTGCATCCAGCTGCCCGGTCAAGAGACACTGGCAAGCGAAGATGCTGCCTTACCAGATCCCAACCGATTTTAAGTATTTTTTTTCAAATAAAATGAAGTGAACAAAATTCTTTAAAATCTACAAATGCAACTTTATGTAAATTTAACCAAATTTGTCAGATGAAATTACGAAACAAATTACCACAATATTTAAACCTCAGTAAATATCGTATATTGCACGTTTCATACCTGAAACCTGCACTAAAAATAACAATTTCTGTCAGTGACTCCAATACGAATACGAATACGAATACGAAAACGAATACGAAAACGAATACGAAAATAACTTCAGCATCGTCTAGCCAGCGCCTGGCCCAGAAAGCTCATGCTCTGTAGCCCCTATGTTCGTCAAAGTTGTCAATATGGCGATAAATGTCTCTTCGTACACAAATAGAACACGTCATTCGGGAAAATCTGTTTGCTCAACAGCGTTTCTTCGCCTGTCTGTTAATAGAATTTATATCGTAAGGTACCATTTGGTCAATTCCTAATGCTCCGACGCGTAAACGCTTTTGTTTTTCTCTCCTTTCAAACCACTAGCTAGAGCGTTGTGTGCATGTGGGAGGCGCTATGCCTATGTAAGGGACTGGTCAGTTTCTTCGGCGGGGGGGGGGCGGTGGATTCATGGGGGGGGTCACCCTATTTTTGACTTTGGTGATAGGGGGGTCACCCTGTTTATGAAATGCCCAATAGGGCGGTGGTCATTGTGTTTTTGAATTTGACACAGGCTCATCATTGCCTTAAATGCATCCTGTCAGCCACAAATTTCATCATTCAGTTGCAATTTTCGGCGCGCCCTTCGGGCGCATAAGTTTAATAATCAGACATATTTTTCAGCACACCCGACTTTAACATATCAGGCATACATATATCAGAGATATCTGTATGTTTCATATTTATAAGCGTGCTCTTTGAGCACATTACTTTAATATATCAGACATTTTTCAGCACGCCCTTCTGGTGCATGACTTTAATATACAAGACATATGTATCAGAGATATCGGGATGTTTCATATTTTTCTCCGCCCCCTTCGGGCGCCATACTTTAATAAATCAGAGATATATGTCAGAGATATCTTGATGTTTGCTAAGTGAAAGTGTACCATTATGAAATCTGCAGTTCATATGAAAAGCATGACAAATTCCTGATACTTTTCTGTTTTCTCTGTGAATTCAGTATGAGAAAGCAACATGCACAAATATTTCACAATTGATACAGTGACTTATTTTAGAGATAGAAAAATGACAAGATATCTTTCGTTCTCATTGATGCAACTATTTTCCTTTGTGTCTCAGCTTTTTCTGTAGAAAGATGCTTTTTTTATGACTAAAATAACAGTTAAAAAAAGCAGTTTTCTCATTATTAGCTGTGCTTTTATAGTTTCAATGTTAAAAGAAAAGGTCCTCTCAGACACTGCACACATCAGATTTGGCTAAAATACCTCTCTATGGCTCCTCAGGAGATTTAATTGGATGGCTTGCAAGTCTTAACACCCATCAAAGTTTTTGATTTACTGCTTTTTCCTCTTTGATATTAATGATTGACATCCATTTCTGTACAACAGTTCAGGACATCTTGTTAAGCATAGAAAGTGTGAAACACATTCACAGCTCATTCAAAATGTACTGTATTAAAACTTTAAGATTGACACTTTGAAATTCCTATCTTACAACTGACATGTCAACAATTTCATTAAAACACAGAATGACTGTTTAAAATATATGTAAATATAATCTAAATATATATATATATATATATATATATATATATATATATATATATATATATATATAATATAATTTATGTACACATCGGTTATTTCATGATGGTTGAAAAAGGTGAAACCAACTAAATGAAATTCAAAAGTGACAACGTAATACAGATATCAAAGCTCACGCTATAACCATTATCCAACCTTGTAGTATTGTTAAACTTGGAAAGGTATCATGACAGGATTTTCACTAGGATATCTGACTTGGCAGAATTTGAAAGTACAGTGGGAGAACACGCGAAAAGCTGAGGTGGAAAGTGTCAGAGGGGCTGTCCCCTATCTTGGGTGGAAAATTTAAAAAAATTAAAGTTTGCAATGGTACAGTCTGGTGCAATCTGAGAGGTGTTTTTTTCTTATTTTTTATCAAGTAAACTTAGAGCACCCCAGGGGGAGAGCACGAGAGGTGTTTCCCCCCTCTCGTATCGAAAATTTTGAGAAATTGATGTGTGTAAAGGTGCAATCTGAAAGATGTTTCAATTTATTTTGCACTCGGTAAATAGTTTGAAAATACATTGAACACTGATATTTTATTACATTTTTTGCATGATCAGTGTTTGAGTAACAATATTCATGAACCAAACAATGACAATATTTTGTATAAAACAGTTCTCAGTTTGCCAGTAACTGAACACCAATGAATGAATATGCAGGAATGAAATCTATGACCTTCTTGTGTCATTTCTCCAGCTGCCAGCTTCTAATGAAAAGCCTGAATACAGTATGGTTAAATGTAAAAATGGTTATTGAACTGAAGTCAATGAAAATATGTTTCTGTGATAATAAAGGATGAATTCACAACAGTTAAGTTTTGCCCTTTGAAAAAGTTTAGAAATTGATGTATGCAATGGTGCAGTGGGGTGCAATTTGAGATTTGTTTTCAAATTGTCTTTTACTAGTACCGGTAAACTGTTAGAATATACCCCGAGGGGAGAGCATGAGAGGGGGATCTCCCCCCTCTCGCATCGAAAGTTTTGAGAAATTGATATGTGGAATGGTGCAATCTGAGAGATGTTTCACTTTATTTTGCACAGAAAATTGAGTAACCCCCTTCTTCCTCTCAACACTTTTGAGTGACCCCCCCCTTTAAGTTTTCAAATTTTTGAGTGACCCACCCCGCACATTCCTCCGACCCCCAGGCCATAAATAATGACGGCCCCTTAGTGGGAAGCTTGATAAAATCGCAGAGAGAGGGCAGTTGCATGTGAACAACTTTTACTTTACCCGCCAATTTTTTTTTTTGTTCCAAATTCTGTGAAATTTATTTACACTTAAAAACACTGAAAATACCTTTATTTGAAATTTCTTGAAATTGGTTGGTTGACTGCCCCGGTCCCAGACTACTAGGCAGTGACCTTGTTCCCACCCTCTCAGCAAAAGGGAAACTCAGCTTGGTCCAAACTCCAAACACCGGGGTAATTAAATGTTGACCTGGCACTCACAATCATGTGCGACAAGTGTGTAGGCCGTATTTGTAAAAAGTAAGGAACACGTGTAATATTAACAAGTGGAATATTAAATGGCAGATAGGCAAGTTGCATATCATGTGGCAACTCATAGTGTGTGCTAGGCTTAACAGTACGTATTTTAGCACATCACATGTAGTCTAGAAGTAGCCTTGAGGAATTAAAAAGCTCCATAAGCTGTATCTTTTGGCTATTCTTTCAGAATTTTTGTTTGTGGTTTCCCTACACTTTCTGCATTGAATCCCTAAACTGTAATTTAATGCCAAGTATTTAGCATATCAACGCAACCTATATGAGTACAATCTTCATTGTTATTGTTGAAAGTTGTATTCAAGTCCGGACTGGAACTCATTTGTAAACAATAAACAATGATCACTACACACATACAAGCTGTGTTGACAAACACTCGAAATTTCAGCATGACAAATAAAACGGATTAGGGTCACACACGGTAGTTGATATACAGAAGCAGAATACTGAAAACCTTGCCACAAGTAACAGCTCATGGCCCTTTAAAGAAACTTCAAAATACAAATATATAGTCGTCCGTACATGTGGTTTGTCCCGGCACTCAAATAAAGTCTTCTTCCCCGTTCTATATTATATAGCCTGGACCCCAGTCTCCGCTTTTGGTCTCCTCCGTCCACACTCCACGCGCCAAACTTGGAGACTCACTGGGGTCCAGGCTACGTTCTATATGAACTCCCATGTCTGTGTGATCCTATTTGTTGACCTGGTTGGATATGGGGTACGAACATTGGCAGTCTGGGAGGGAATAAATAGATCTCCAATTGTCTTTAGACATTTACAAAAACTAAATATGAAATTCGTCAACAGGAAATACGAAAAACGCCTGCTTCAACTTTACCAAAGTGGCTATCGGAGCAATCGCGAACAGCCCTACAATGTTGCACAGACTGCCCATCCCCACATTTCGGTAGGCGGTGTACGATTGGAAAACGACTTTACGCTTACATATACAGTGCAAGATTTTAGACTCTTCGTGGTGTTTTTGAAAACAACGTATAGAGCGACATGGATGATGTAACACAGCAAAAATCGACGATATAAATGTGACTTAGGGCCTACTGAATCTTAAGCTTATTCAAAATTTTAAAATTCTCAACTCAAACGAGCTCATGTGACGTTCATTTCTTAATACGTACGCGAAAATAAATTTGACGAGTGATTAATCAATTATCTTGCAATTTGTCCTATCCGCCAACACAACATATGCCTCGCTTCACAAATAAAAAAGTGAAGTAAAACATAAGTGCCCCGTGTGAGGATCGAACTCACGACCTTCAGATTATGAGACTGACGCGCTGCCTACTGCGCTAACGAGGCGCACTTATTTCACTCGCCAAATCCAATAGTATTTTGACTTGTATTTCAAAGAAAAACTTACTGTGTGATCAAAATTAAATTGTTCGTTGAATGTATAAGTTTTTTAGAAGGTGTGATCATCCAACACACAACATTTCACCCGGACTCCACTCTAAAATACGGTAGATTTAATTCTAATGTACTTGTGTTACAGTGGTGGGCTCGTTATGAGGCCTACTGTCATGTTCTGACTGTTCAGTTGCGAGTGCCAGCCACTCACGACCGCTCGACTTCGTACAGTAATGAGATCGGCGGTTATTTTCGAGTTTCACAGAAATTAACACAGCAACTGACTATTTTCTAACAATCTTTTTAATTCTGAATAACCAACGTTTTTAATTTGAAGGTATCTGTATGGGTATAGGCCTACGTATTAAATTGCCGAAGGCTCTCCATGAATTATTTCTGTTTTGAAGGTGGATCCCCGCCGAATGCTGGTCCGGCTTCCCCGAACAGAACTTTTCACCATATGAAAATTAGCATGAAGATGCTGCATCGAAAACCGCCGTCTCCTCAGCGATGACTTCGTTATTCTTACCACAGAAATAGTACCTGTGATAAAAACAAAAGAAACGAATTTAATCAAAGTACAGAGGGGGCATGAAATCCAACTACCTTGGCCTAATCAGAAATACATCCTTTAGGCGGGAAAAAATATATTCTACGGGCCCGACCGATCCAGATTTGGTCGATTTCACAATTTTTTTTTTTCAGAAAATACCTTCAAACATGCAATACATAGAGACATGCAATGTGCGGCAGACGGCAATAACGGTGCCAGTGCGTCACAAAGGGAGTTAGATTAGCAGTATTATTCAACATGGCATTGCACTTGTCTTTGACGATAATTGAAAATTGATAAAGTGTGTTGATTCCTCGTAAAATCGCTGGACCCATCCACCAAAAAAAATGACAATCAGTAATGTGTTCAATAACGGTATTTGGAATTTACATGATTCTGAAAAGTTCAAGTTTGATCATGGCAGTGATAATTTCTATAACACAGCACTACAAACTCAGTTTAATAGCATGTAGGCTCACATGAATTATTTTATGAAAGCATGGTCGAAGTCCATGTGCTACGAACTCAGTGTTATTTATAAGCAAAATCAAATACACATCTACAACACACTTGCACAGGCGGTGAAAGCATTTATCATCTATGCAGGATATATAGATAGTCACGAAATAAAAATATTGTTAATAAAATCACGTTTGTCAGGGTTGAGCTTTCTTTCTGTTTTGCAATACTTGAAAATCACTGACGGATTCCTTTAGGCCGATGTGGAAAAGTCTCTGAACGCGTACGGATTTCACTTGACACAGCCAGCGCATTGGAAACGCCGTAGACGGCTGTGTCAAGTGTTATCCGCAGTTGTGTGTTCGTGTTCTCTACATTTGGCGCAATTAAACTTCCCAGACTCTACTGGTATGTTCAAACAAGTATTTCGGCATAGGCCGGGCCCTAAATGCCCATACAGTGAGCTATGATGTGAACAACTCAACGCTAGAGGTACTCCTCAAATTCATTCGTGAGTTTTAAATATATCGGTACGGTTTCGATTTTTACTTACTGGTTTACATCGTCGACACCATCCACGATAATCTGGTCGATGTACAGTTTAGGATCTTTCAACAAATCCCATTCACCAGGTTTCAAGAGGCTTGGATCATGCACCCAGCGGAAGTAAGCCTTGGTCAGGTCACCGACATCCTTTGTAACTATCATAAATGTGTATGTGCTAGAGTGCTTCACTTTGTCAAGCTCCCTACAAAGACAAATATACAACCAAAAAATAAGGGAAAAAAACACAATTGTATGTGTGCGAATTCGACCATCACAATAGTGCAAACGCCATTTTCATAAAGATTGAAGTTCCGTTACTTTTATTTTTATGTAATTTGAATTAATTTTATCCGGTTTCGAAGATACAGTTTCTTTCTCCTTCCAGAATTCATAACGGAAGGTTCATCTAAGTTTATCACCACATGAAATTTATTAATATCATGATGATATAGGCTAAACCATGTGAGTCGAGAGCTAGGGTTGCTTATCAGTGCCCTCTGTACGGAGTTCTCGTCAAACGCGATGACATTATTGAGAGTGGCGGTACGGGATAGACCTTTTGTGAATGTTCATGTGAACATATTTTAAGGATTGAAACATTCTGTTATAATTAAGTTATAATGACAAGTGGAGATATTTTTTAAATGACATACTCGTTGAGTTGCAGTTCCACGCTGATGTCTTTATCGCCCTCTAGTGTCAAGTATAACCACGCAGGCTGGTCTTCCGCTCTTCTATCGTCACCGAGTACGAGTTGAACACGATATTGGTTAGCTGTGTGGACATAATAGGAACAAACAAAGCATGGTGAATTAACTGGTTGACGTGCCTTCCAGTCACATAAATCAATGCAAGTAACAGCGATGACAAAAGCAAGTTAGACTTGCCAAAATTCTGTGGGTATTGTAAATATTGAAACATAGTAAATTGAAAGAATAAACTTCAGCAGACAGTCGCGAAATTTAAGCAAGATTCTTTGGCAGACGGTCGCGAAGATCATGGTTTGAACGAAATATCAATCAGAATAAAGTAAAATTTCGTAATCATAAAAATACTATTTAGGATGAAGAAAAGTATCGAGGATATTTTCTCAACATTGTGCTTATCTAAATTTCCAAATCGTGTGGCAGATGTCAAATCAATACAAAAGGTATAATGCACCTCCGGGACAAATATTAGGATTCTCAAATGTGTACAATTCTTTTCCACTTGTTAGGATTCATTTTAAAGCTCTTGAGTAAGAAAAATTTTCACCGTCTTAGTTTTTCGAAAATCGAAAATTTTGTTTTTCCCCATAGAGTTAAAAGTGAGAAGGCGGCTACTCAATCATAGACCCTAGTGTTCAAAGTTTTTCTCTAGGGTCTGTTACTGCGACAAAAATATCAGCAAATGTTATAGGTAAGTAGTTTCACAAGTACCAAACTTTGCACGGTGACTTTTTATTCCTGAATTGTTCAAAGTTTCGCTGAGGAAAAAGCAAAAGTTTTAGTCGTTTACGTTCGAGGTGACACATTGTTGATATCATACCGTGATATGGATAATCCGGCCTGGTGTCGAGGAAGTAGGTGACCAGTTCTACACCGGAAGAGGGTTTGTTCAGAGTTGAGTGGTAACCCATATAGTTGCAACCGTACCTCCAGCCACATTCCAGGCAATCGCCGGCGTTAAACGTGTCTTCGTCGGCACACGGCACACCCTTCAACAATTCGGGATCGAAGTTTATACTGATGTTGAAAAACTCGGTCGCTCTAAAGTGATTGCAGGCTACGAAGTACTTGCCACCTGTAGCGAAGTTCAATGTTGGTATATGTATCGAGCGACGGTATACCACGAGATTTTGACCAGTTCACGACATGTATGCACGAGCGATAAAGAGTGCATATATGAAGTGAAATGGTCAAAATCGAGTGGTATACCGTCGCTGGGTGTGATTTATTACTATTACATCATAACAGTACATTGAAATTTTGGCATGAAACGTCAAAAATGGATTTTTGCTCAAGCTGAGATCTCGCGCGTATGCCAGCCGTGGTATATCGCCAATATACCACGGTTCTTTTCCCGTCTCGACCAATCAGATCGCTGTATTTGCAGCATCAATATACTGGTATGATATAATTAATGTCTTCATGTATGATGTTTATCATATTATCTCATTGTAACGCTCAGGATTATACGTGTTATGGAGGAAACGCTGGCTGCCGAGAGATAAGAGGCAAAGGGGGAACCTTTCCTGTCAAAATACAAAGCAAAAAACCTTTTGGAGTTTACCTCACATTCTGTCCTCGTCACATAGTGCGCACAACGCATGTGCACGCAATAATAAATTTTCAATAACAACATGTATGATACTCTAATGAATTGTTTATTATCCGTCACGATTGTTTCATGAAAATCACCTATATGTATCCTGCACTACCCCACTGATATCAAGGACGGGGGGGGGGGGAGGGTTTTCCATGCAAGCATGTTTTACCACGATTAAGGTGAAAATTTTGAGCGGAATTGACTAGAGAAGGAGACCCGGCACACTCACCTTCGTAAAGTCCATCATCGAAATCAACGCGATCTACAACGTCCTGATCACAACCGGGTTGAATATGACCGCCATTGGGGAAGAAATCTACGTGGCCAATCGGTTCACGCATGCCAAATCCTGCAAATATAAACCAACTAGATCTCTATCATGCGAGGACTTGTACCCATTTGCCATGGAGTTGGAAATGTAAAACCGTTCGAATTATACTGTTGTACTTTCATCATTTTACTTTTTATTCTGTTATGTACAATGTGCTGTGAAGTGTGTGTAGAGCATTTCAAAAAGTTCTTAATAATAATAATAATAATAATAATAATAATATAATAATAATATACTGTTCCCCTTTAGTGTCTTTAATTTCTGTGCATTGGTAGTACCGTGACCTGTGACCTACCAAAGCTGGCCAGTGATTCGGCGTCGGTATGGATGATATCTACAAAGGTGGCATCTCTTGTATCTAGACGCACGATTGGATGTGTATCTTTGAAGTACGGTTCTGCTGGATCGAGACCTGTGCAAATAATGTAATATCGTGTAAGACCATGAAATCATACATAACTGTGCTGCTACATGAACTACAGACAAATAATGCTACAGCTGAGGGTCTGTACTACAACTGCGTGACTTCTGCATAAATACTAATCACCATTCAGGATTCAGTGCAGTAGGGTACTTTTTGTAAGTATAAAATAATGATAAAATGGTTAAATTTTATCAACAATATTCATAAATATAAATTTATTATTTTTTCCACTCTTGCTATGACTAATAACGCCTTGTGGCCCCATGGAGCGTCAAAACTAAAACAGCTTTGATGATAAAATTGTATGTCGGGTACAGCCTTTGCTGAAATTTATTTCTGTTTCTTATTCAGTTTAGGTAGTTCTTCGCAAAGTTCACACTTCTATGAGAGAGCAGACTTGGCAAACCCTATTTCACCTCACATGAACACGATAGATCAGTCATTATCATATAGCTAGATTCACGTGCTTTTGTAAAGCTATGGTAAGGGGCGCCCTCACACCTCTGCATTGTTCCACGTGTCCTGCCCTGGCCCGGTGCCCTTATTTGGATCAATGCATGGAATTCTGATTCAAAAGTTGTTATCAGGCGCACATATTCCATATGGATTGCGTTGCGTAAGTCCAAGCACACACACTGGGCCGATATACATCCAATGCTAATCTAACCTCTAGCACGTTTGTGCACAGACACAAATTAACGACATCTAACTGTACAAAGAGGAAAGTATCATCGATTTGCAAAACCCTATTACTCTCAGGCTCCTCGTCTGATTTTGCACGCTGTACGTACATTCAAACATTTTAAATATACGCTGTCGTTTTACACCGTCACGGTATAATTCGACAGCAATGCGTATACAAGTATATAAATTTAAACTCAAGTGAGCATACATCCAAGCGCAGGATGAACTAACGTTCTTTATGACAGGTATTGAACCTTTTACAAGAACATGCTTTCCCTTTTCTGCAGACATTATCGGATATCATGATTGAAGACATAATCAGGAGATAATGTATCGACATAAAAGAAAGCCAGTCATTTTTTTACTTCATTAACCATTCGGATAGATTGATCGGTGCGATTGTACATTCTCAAAGTTACATATCGTATCTTCCTGGCAAAATTTAATTCTGAACGTAATACCACTCTCGACCCACAAATTTCAATAATTGCCCGCAGAGTAGGGTTTGTTTTGTTACATTGTCTGGGATATGATCGGAATCGACGATTTCTTTCTGTCGTCATGGTTACACATGATAACACATGTTATTTGATTTTTTTTAAAGAACAGTTGCCAGGAAAAACCTCGGCCACCTCATAGAAATCTTAATTACTGAGTATTCTAAATTTTAAAGGCATAAAGTGGCTTAGAACATTCCCATACGGAGTAGACTTAATCCAGATTATAGTCCATAGAAATATAGACTTGAACAATGAAGCTAGCAGTGGACTACCCATTATCCAAAATCTCTGAGTTGATTACACTGACATTGCCAGATTGCACTCGATTCAAATTTTTAAGGCAGTATGCGCCTCGAAAGTGAAACACTTAGACTTTTGCCATTCTCGCGAGCCAGAGCATAATTTCCGCTGTTCTGACCTACGCAAAAATCAACGGGTAGCGCTAAACTGTTGCCGTGAAGAGGCATGTGGTTTACGACGATGGATTTTGCTCAAACTTTCTTTAAGGAACCTTTCAACCAATCTCTTTCAAAATCAAGAATGAAAATCGGGGGTCACTGTGCAAAATTTTGGCACTAGAGAAATAAATTACCCAAGATTTACCTATATTTGAAATTCAAAATGGCCGCCATCCCTGTGTTAAATAAAATTTTCGATTTTCGAAAAATTAAGCCAGTGAAAGTTTTTCTTTCTTGAAGAGCTTCAAAATGAGCACCCACAAGTGGTAGATCAGAAAAGAATTGTAAAAATGAGAGTCCGAGTATCTGTCCCCGAGTCGCGATCTACCTTAATTGTAATCATAGTATTGATGTGAACGCAGTTGCATATGTTTGAAGCGTGTGAATGACCATGAAACCAAGTAAGGTTGGAGTGAAGGATGGTATTCACGGTTTGAGTATATAATTGCCTGTCGTTACTCTGAACGCACGCATACACACCTGTGATTCTTCCGACTTTGTTGAGTCTTTCTCCTGCATAGCCAGCGATGTGGGCACCGAGACTGAATCCGATCAGATGAACGTCGGCCAATTTCAGAGAAGCCCACTCCTGCAAACAGTGAAAGGGGACGAACAAATGAGTAAAAGGCAGGAGAAACGGCTTTTAAATTTAGCGAGAAAGTGTAAATTTGGTAAGTGAGTAGTGATGACGATTATGTATCAATATTGACCATCTAATGTTTGTTACAGTAGGATAATGTAGGATTAAATGAATACAAATATATGATATCTGTGAAAATTTTAATCTTTGAATTAACTATTTTGATTGCGATAGAATTATACTAAAATTGAAGATTGTTGAAACTGCAAGCATCGATAACGGAACGACAAAAAAACAGTTGGTTTCATAAACGTTAGCGCCGATGCTTTACGGAGACTGTCAAAAGTAGATGGTCAACAACCTGAATAGAAGCTCGGGAATGACAAGTGTCACAGAAATGAAAGGAGACACGGTGATACAAAGACAGACAGACAGACAGACAGACAGACAGATAGATAGATAGATAGATAGATAGATAGATAGATAGATAGATAGATGATGGATGGATGGATGGATGGATGGATAGATGGATGGATGGATACAGGCATGGATACAGACAACGATAGACATATAGACATACACAAAGCGACAGAGAGACAAATAGACAGTCAGGCAGAAACCATAAAGACTGACAGGATGAGACAGATGTAGACAGAAACATGTGACGGAGACAACCACAGAGAGCCTATATGGTGATGAGACTTACCTGCATTTTCGTTAACAACAGTGCGATTTCGGCGCCAACGACCTGTGTGTTAGCAGTGGAAACGGTGTATCCAGCCACGGCGCCCTTCCTCCAGTTGGTCAAGACGACATTGCAGTCCTTCTTTTTGAGAAATTCTAATTTCGTGTGGTGCATCCAAGTAGTGTCTCCGTATTCCAAGTAACCGTGTGCAATCACTATTGTCGGCCCGGAGGGGTCGAATGGCGACGACTCTACCGTTGTCTTATCGTAGGCGCTGATCACATGCCCGGTCGTCGGATTGCTGTTTGTGTACAGGGTGAAAGTTGTGTCGATCTCCGACGGGTCTTCGGGCAGGTATGTGAGGGGGCGGTACGGGAGGTCGTAGAAAGGAGGGTCGGTCGTGAAACAGCCCAATTCATCGTAACATACAGATTTACCTGTATCGCAAAGAACACAAAAAACCAAAACAACTATATAGATGTTTCTGAAAAAGCAGAGAAATATTGAAAAGTTGAAGCAGTCTATACTCACGAACTTCAAATCGAGCGATGGGTTTGAATAAGTATGGTAAACTATGATTATGCCATTCTATATGCATTTGTAAAATATTACCAGGACATATATTTTCATGAAAAAAAATTAAACTTACCTTCTACAGAAACTTGAAGTAGGAAAAGCACTACAGCGGCTGACGAGATCACTGGCAGGGTCTTCATTGTGAGGATGAGTGTTTGTAAACAACCGTGAACGGTCTCGCCTTTATAATAAAACGGCAATACTGCTTACGTAATGACAATAGGCATATATCCCTTCAGGTTTTGTTGTTCAGATGTCACGGTGACAGATGTAAAACTTCCCACTAATTTTTAATCTTTCTGATCTTTATGTTGATTATCTTACGTCACAGCTTCCGTAGTATTTATCGTTCGACGCGAAGATAAAATTATTATTGAACCAGAGACATGGACTTATCTGATGAAAATAAACAATTGATCTGTAAGCTTATCAGATGCCTTGCTCACATCAAATTTAATTTAGACAGTTTAATCAAAAATAAATGTTTACGGAATATTGTCATGCATTATCGCCGCTTAACATCAACTTCTAAAATATTGGCTGCATCTATATGTTTGAAAAAAAACTTAATTGCTTAAGTTTGGGGGTGGGAGGTTTTTGGCAAAATTAATTTCTGTGCAGTCAAAAACGATTTAACGTCTTTTCGGCAAATTTTACGATTTCAAGGCTGTTTTTTGTACGCTAAAACCGATCCAGTCACCCGTATTTTTGTTACTTTATAATGGTTTTCAATTTTTATTTAATTCAATGGTACATTGGTACGTCGTTTGAAAAAATTAGTACAGGGTATGAGTCCGCAATGTTTATCAATTTTAGGTCAGTTAAGTTAGAAGGGGGGGCGGGGACTGAGGCCAAACTTAAGCAATTAAGTTAGATTTATTATGTTGAACTTTTGATGTTGCCCCTAAAACCGTGTGGGTATAGATTGTGTGATCGACTACTGAGGGCGCTGTTCAGTGTCTTTAAGATATTTCATTGATGGCACTTTCAGGCTTTGTGAATCTTCTTCTATCGTGGGCGGACTGTTGGATTTCCTTTGTTGAAATGTAAACGGGATTCTCTCAATGGAAGATGGTATGGTAAACATCTTGTTGGAGAACAATGGACTTGCCATCCACGGCACGACTTCTGCACCAAGTTGTACAACCAAAATTTCTCATGAGATCATAATGCCTTTGAACATGTGTTCATGTTTTCTTAAACGGAGCCAGCAAGCGAATCCTATTGGTTAGACCAAGGCTGGAGTAGTTCTCGGTTAATTACATCCGGGAACTATGGTAAATTTTGCAAGTCGTTCAAAACAATAATAATCTTTTAAACATCTTCTTGATTTCGAACGAAATCTTCACGGCCAAATTATGTTGACGCGACATCAAAGTAAACATAGACAGAATATCACCATCATCGTTTCTCTGTCGACACATGTTCGCATTCAAACACACGTGTCGTGTGTGTGCCGTTCAGTCCTCCCGATACTGACTTTGTCATCTTCATTCCCCTCATTGACAATACTAATAGTGAAATTATGTTCAAATACAGTCACCAACACTGGGAGTTCTGCTACTCAGGCCAAAGTTACCATACAAATTATCTTGTAAACAAACTGAAAAGAGATGCCTAGGAACGTGCATATTGCAATATCTGTGTGAACTGATGGGATGACGGTGAGAAAGAAAGCTATCCGCCCATCAGTGTACATTCTGAATACAGTCTCTGCATTGTACTTTCTAAGCCAAGCAAGCAAGATCAAACGGCCGGTAAACAAAATATTAAACAGTGCAAAATAGTTAATGGAAGCTTTATTGTTAAATCAAACTAAGGTCTTTCCTTTGAATGAAGATACGTTGTAAGGCTTATTAACCTTTATAGCAAGACTCACAGTTAACAAAGACATACGTATGACTTCAACCATACGGACAGCGTCTAACATATCGTCACTATGTCTTACTCAACATTTGATGTTTTTACTGCCATATGTGCATTCACAAGATTATCCTCGACAATTGTCTCGGCGCGACAGTCGGTTCTGAACGAATGCTGTATCGCTAAAACGGTACCGACAATGCATATAGAACAAACTGCCAGCTCATATTCGATCAGCTCCCGACATCCTTCAGATCTAAGCTCAAGACTCATTTCTTCGAGAGAGCTTACCTGTGTAAAGCGCTAGTGAACATTGCTAATGGATACTAGGCTCTATGTAAATTATTTATCCTATCGTATCGTTTATTGTATTTTGCGGTTCAGAAACACCTGCAACACATTGGGATTAGTCATCGCTCTCATTCGACGATGAATGGGTAGTTTGCATTACATTTCAATATTTTCCGATTAGGCTAACGCGCTGATGAGGTGAGATTAACTATCGACTTTTCTGATTGGCAGCTGTGATATCAGTGAGCGCGAATGATTCGCGCCTTCCCGTCGATGCATAAACATATAACTCCATATGGATGATATGCTCGCATTATTAAACGTATAGTAACTACCAGATAAGGCCAGTGGAAAAAAATCTTGTTCATCGGATTTTTTGGACCAAAGTTCCGAGCGGCGAGCGAATTTTTTAAAAAAATTTGGGCCAAAGGTAACCGCGGTCCCTCGAACTTTTTTGCCGGGATGCAGACAAGGCAAAATAATCTTTTCCCCTTTTAGCTAACAAAAATATCTCAGACAAGATACACTGATACTGGTTATTGAATTCAATAACATAGGGAATTACATATACAGTCGATGTTTGCACAATTGTCTCCTTTAGAATCCTACACGCCCGCGAAAATCCGACGAAGTGTAGGGCGCCGCCAGCGGCGGTACTAAAGTATTTGCAATGCAGAAGTATGAATTTGCCGAAATAAAAAAAAAATCCAAATCGGGCAAAGTAGAAGCGGGAATTCCGATGAACAATTTGTTTTTTCTTTCTGGCCTAATTGCCTGAATACTGATGAATTAAATAATTACGCCTGAGACCGTTTTTACGTTGATTTTCATTGAACCGACCAATGACAAGTCACTTTTAAGAATAGTAGTAGTAGTAGTAGTAGTATGTTTATTATAGTGACATGTAATTACCAAAGTATATAACTCAAAGAGAAAAATACAGGATGAATTACCCAGCCCATCGGGCTTATAAGTCACTATGAAATATAATTCATTTAACAAATCATTGATAAGAATCATAAGAATATGTAATTCTCTTCTCATAGTGTGCTGAAGTCTGACTGCCATGGGCAGGAACAACATTTCTGAAAGTAATCCGGCTTTACTAGTAAGTGTAACCTTTGCGGCGTTTCCATAGATTCCATACACACAAAAATACACCTTTAAGTGAAGAAAATGATGAAGACCGCCCCAGTCTCTCTGCTTTTTTTTTTCATTATCTTCAAATCTGGCTATTAGCATTATCATCTTTGAATGATTTTTCTATACGACCCGCTATTTCTTTGCTTCCAATTATTTGAAATTCGACTAAGGGGAAATATGAGCATCGACTCTGATCTTCTGCTGAAAAATAATATGAGTTTTCCCTTATAATCGATTCTCCACTTGTTGCTATTACATGGGTGGGCCTTGAGTTGCTCGATATTTACTACGTTTCTACAGAGTTTGGGGTTGCCTTAAAAAAAACAATGTGAACACGCTGTATCACCCCTTGGCTGCCCTTACTTATGTCAGGTTTGAGGGGGGGCCTCAGAGTCGACACAAATTTTAAACCGTGCCCAAACCGTGTGTGTAAACGGTTGGGGTGGCCCTTGGCGCTGTTGACGCCCTGGCAGTTAGCCTGGAACGAGGCTGATAAGTGACTCAGAGGCGGGAGATTCGAATATAGTGTGAAGGCCTGTCAACATTTTTTTCATCACAAATTTATGCAAGGCCAAGAGGCGGTCCTGGACAATTGTCTTTTGTTACTCCGTCATGCCGATGGCATCACTGGAGCAAAGCCTTTTTCACTCACACAAAATCAAACTGGGATCAGAGTAGGGTTAAAACAAGCTTCTTTTTGGAATACTTTTGGTCAGTGGAATTGGCTAATAGGCAGTATTTTGAGTCTAATTCAAGGTCGTTTGCTTGTTAATTTTGAATTCTGTCAGTTAGGTTTCCATTCTCATTCTAATCTATTCCCTCTAGAAAAACGTAAAACGTCGTTGTTCAGGGGTGCATCATTTAATGTCCTACGGGAGGGGCTGGAGGATTTCCGAAAAAATTGTTGCAAGCCAAATGTAGAAAAAATATCCACCTCTGAATCAGGAAATGCTCTTAGGGAGACTACCACAAATTTACAATGTGATGCTTTTGATTCAATTTTAGCCGGCACAATAGCGGCCTCGGTAGTTTTTCGGTTTTTCAGTCACTTTATCCACATAACTTGATAAATTGACTCTGAACGTGTCCCTTTGTTTTCGATGGAATTTTTATCGACTTAATCAATTTACCTAAACAGTATTTGAAAGAAAACATATATTGAGGAGAAAGTTCGCAATTTCTTTGCATATAGGGAAGGGCATATGGCCGGAAAGGCTTACTTGTAACACTGATGACACACCGAGAGCCCCTATAGGTATTTATGGTTTGTCTTTTCATCTGCGGTGTTTTACAAAAAAAATACAGCTAGGAAAAAAACAATACTTTAAGAGTAAGCAGAATATCAAATAAGGGTACAAAAATGTTTTACAAACTATGACTCGATTATTTAACTGTTCCAAAGGAAAATCATACAGTGGTTGAATGTACTCATGCCAGGAAATGCCAAGAGGATTTGACCGGTTGACCTCGCTGTTAATTTTATGCAGGAAATTACAATAACAATGCTTGGTCGAATGACGCAGTGCCTTGAGGGCGGGATCGCCAGTGGTATAGGGGGAGGAGTACCTTCCCGATGGTGATAAGTGGTGCGGATTACCGTCGCCTAGGTGACTGGCGTATACGCGTGCCAAAAGACACCTATGGTTGATTTCCTGTTGACCAGTCGGATGGCAGAGTTGCAAATACCTGGACTGAACTATTTTGTATTTTGTAGGTGTCGTTGGCACTTTGACAATAAAAGTAAAGATGCACACATATTGAGTTTATTGTCTTGTTTATGAGCGGCCAGTATTTCCAACGGCATAAATTATGTGCATTTGCCCTAGAAGAAATAATTTCGAATAAAACATCGCGAATGTAACCACATTCCTTAAGCTCGACGAATACTTAATTGCCCCTAAGATCCATGGAATCGCCCGACTTTCGATTGAAAAGATGAGCCTACAGAAATTTCAAAGTGGCAGATGACTTTATTTTTAGAAACATAGACAGTATAGCGAGAACTGTCTATGGTAGAAGAGAAGAGAAGAGTTCAATGGCTCCCCCAAGTGTTTCCACGACCGAAAGTGCGAGGAAAGTTGATATTGTACACTTTAAAAAAATGCGATACGCTGTCTCGTCACATGCGCCCGTCCTTTACATTTGTTTGTCTTTTTTTTCAATTACTGTTTGTCAGTGATTTATATGGTAAGAGCCATCTTCGGCATCCAAACACCATTTTTTGGCTTTTTATGTCTACCCGTTTTGTTAATTTTGTTGTTGTTGTTGTTGATGATGATGATTTATTATTGGTGGTAGCGGTGGCGGTATTGCTGTTTTTATCCCTGAAGTTATTTGTTTTATAGTTCTGAGCTCCAACTTGGAACAAATTGCCAAGTACCTTGACCAAAACCTAAGTGCCCGCTATTGATATGCGTCATAAGGTAACAAGTGAGAACGGCCCCACGCCACGTCCGAGAAAACGGCCCCGCGGCAGCATGTGAATCGTCGCGATGACAAAGCCTGCTCGTACCCGGCAAACGAATTTCAATAAAACAGTAATAGCAAAAAGCGGAGCCGAAGCTGCACAAACTATATTCTGTGTTCGATGACAAGAAAGTAACCAATCGAGATTACGCAAAATACACATTACCTTAGTTTTGACAGCGATCCCTGGCTACAGGGCTTGGGTGCGGAGACACAAAGCTCGCTTTGGGTTGTAACCTCCACAAATGTAATAATCTCCACAAATGTAATATCAACCACAATTGTAATAAAATGCACCCATAAATGTAATATCGCCCATAAATGTAACAAAAATCAACCATAAATGTAATAAAAACACCAACCACAAATGTAATAAATGGTAACCATAAATGTAATAAAGAAAACACCCACAAATGTAATACTTATCAACCATAAATGTAATAAATCTATTTTGTCGTTGCAATCGAGGAATTAGCCCCTAAATATTGATCTATGTAATAAGGAAAGCAACTCAACACATTATTCATTTCTTAATTGTTTGTGTTTAGTGTGTTTTGCATATTTGAAAATGTATTTTACGCTTCCCTGTTTTGTGTATAGAACTGATTGGCCATGGCTAGACACAGCTGTAATCTGAACGTCAGTGCAGTCTCTACTCAAGAGTGGGGAAGACTGTATAACACTATGATCCTTTAACGCCGTTTTTTTTCGAAAATTGCCGTACTTTCTTAATCGATCGCCTCAAATTCGTCTTCAGTGGATAAATTGTGTGGAATAATCGATAGATTGTCTGTATTCCTATGTTGTCCCACTTGAAGTTTGTTCCTTCACTAGGGATGCCAGGATGTCTGATTTTGTTCTACTGTGTTCAAGGTAGTGTTCATACAGCCTCGTTCATATTGTTTTTTACTAGATTGAAATATATGTTCTCGTCAACATGTTTTGTGTCGTAAGTTTCTGTTATAAGGATTTATATTTCTCTGTTATTTGTTCTGAGTCATCTGTCATAAACTTTGTGTGGTATCACTGGTTGACGTCCCGAGTTATTTTGACGCTTCCTTATTATGTAATTATCAGTGTCTAAAACTGCTGTTCCACTTCCATCATCTAACGATTTGATCAGTACCTCGCCGTTTTCTGATAGCGTTCTCAAAGTATTCTATTCTGTGTTTTGGAAAGGAAACCTAGTTTCAGGAAAGTATCCAATAACATTATACTAGTCTATTAAAGTTATCATTTACTCAGGGCATTGATAAACAAATGATCACATATGCAAGTTCAAGTTTATTACATTTATGGTTGAGTTTTATTACATTTATGGTTAATTTGTTTATTACATTTGTGGTTGCGGGTTGTTACATTAATGGTTGACTATTTTATTACATTTGTGGTTGATTTTATTACAATTGTGGTTGATATTACATTTGTGGAGATTATTACATTTGTGGAGGTTACAGGGTTACTTTATCTAGCGTCTCTCCGCGCTGTGCCACCTACATAAAATATAATTATTAAGATGAATGTATGGATACAAATCTAAGTTTTCAAGGGTCGGAAGGGAGGCTTTCATTTCGTAGTGAGGCGGGTTAAGTTGCGGTGCCAAACTTCATTATGAGGCCGTTTTTGACGTGTGGCCGCCCCCGTCTCTGGGCTGTTCTCGGAGCAGGGCCGTTTTCTCTGGTTTTCCGTCATAATTATTCAGCATTGAATATTGAAGGCCTGTTAAAAGTACTCGTGACAAATCTCCAACTAATAGAAAAAATTGTCATCTTGTCGGTTATTGCCAAAAAATTTCGCATTTGTCTGCAGGGGCAGTATGGATGTTCAGATGCGAGTTAAAATTTGTGAGATCGGGGTTGAAAAGTAGTAGGCCCTAGGAGATAGGTGGCTTTAATCAGAATTTTAGGTAAGGAAGGTTTGAGAAGCCCATCCATCTCACTCTTGCGCAACGCCACTTCTTCGGGAATGGAAGAACGCGCTCTTCTTGACTTTCAAAAAGATCTTGCCATTTTGCAACTGTGCATCCATGATTTCTGCCATCAGCTTTGCAGCATCTCTTTTTAGGCTGGCTACTTTAAGGCCGCCTAATGTAATGGACACGGCATTCCTGTCGTACAGGCAGGCCGCATCTCTAGTGAGCTCGAAAACTTCACCAACTCCAAGGGATCGCCCACTGCGATAGTGGCGCATGCCGACTGCCAAGAAAGTAATCATCCGTGGCCTACTGGCATGCCAGTAGGCCACGGATGATTACTTTCTTGGGAGGCATTCTGGTGGTGTTGATGATATAGTTGTGCTGACCAAACTGATATCTCTCCTACAATTACGACCTGTTTTAAACATTGTTTGACCAATCAGAAATAACTCTATTGTTGTACTATGTTAACACCCCCCCCCCCGGCGCGCCCGCGGTTTCGGCAGTTGACGAGTTACGTGACAACGCCTTCACGGTGACCACAATAGAATGATGGAAAGTTACGCACACTTGTCAAAATAAATGACACACACTTGTTAATTTGTGGAAATTTTATTGGGTGCTCCGAAACCGATCGTCACTTCGGCAGTTTTTCTTCTCATGTTGAGCGTGCCGACAAAGATCGGTGTTTGATTATGAACTTACAGAACATTCATAAAAAGAATTGTTTAAATTGATGCGTCCATTTACAAGTTCAATGACATGATGGCAAGGGCAAAGACGCGGCCCGTGCACAATAAGCCGTGAACCAGACAGCTTGTAAAGCTCAACAAAATTTGATTCACGAATCCCGTTCGTGTCCCAGTTAGTTTTTCTAAAAACTCGGACTATGGTCTTGTATGCTTTTTTTCTCGGCCAGACCAAATTTAATACCTACCCTGACAAAAGTGTCGTAATGTTTGTGTATCCAACAGGCGCACTGCAGAGTAAATCAAAGTTCTATCGCCCAATGGCCATGAAATCATTCAGGATCACCATTTTGCCTTGACTTTTGACAATGAACGGACATAGACGAATAGAACTTTGCTTTTAATACTCCTTTATTTCCCCGTATGATCGACTTCACTATTACGTACATTTGGTCACAGGTCACCCAGAAAAAAATGAGTGGGTTCAATGATACTGTGGCCGGAAATTTTTTCAGAACGAGAAATTTTCGCAAACTTCGCGAGGGCAAAAAAAAGCGAAAATTAATCCTTGCGATATATATATAAAAAAAACATTGCGTGATTTACATCATGAAATGTAACACACTCAGGGCCATAATCAACTTTTATAGTAAGCCTGTCACCTTGAAGGTAATACTGTAGATAACACGAGGGCTTCAAACGCACAATGGTACAAACAACACCACAAGTGTGGCCGTCCCCGTCTCGGGGCTGTTCTCGGAGCGGGACCGTTTTCTCTGGTTTTCCGTCAATGTTTTCCACCATGGACAAATGGTAACAACACTGAACAAAAACCTAAATTATCTGCTTGTCAACCCAGTTTGTGTCAGTGCCGCCGGTCACGCGCACCACCCAAAAGTTTGACCGTCACTTAATATCGAACAGTATTCAAAGAAACGGTCCTACTAATTACTGCCGTCCCTGCCCGTCATTCTTCTAGCAATGCCCGTCACGAAATTGGCCTTTTCAATACAGTAATAGGTCGATATCTTAATATTCCACAACATTTACTTGTGATATAAACTTATAAAATCATAGTCCAGGGCCCCCAAACCGCCGATCGATTTACGACCCGATAGTTATGCCGCTGATGCTGATATTCACCGGTGGTTGCCTGTGTGTGCGCACATGGACAGTCTGCATAGCCCTTGAATATGGTCTCGATTTTGATCAAACTTACAATTGAGGAGTATATATCAAAACTGATAAATGATTTATGTTTTCACATGGATTCACAAAAAGTTTCGCCCCGGTGTTTCATTTTGGCCCTGAATTCCATCTACCCACCCTTTGCAGAGTAGTAAGCTTATGGGGCAAGTAAACATGGATGCGCCGGTGCGATTCAACGATCAACCTGTATATCGGATCGAAAGTCAACAATTTTACGGCTCGGACTATGATTTTACAAGTTTATATAAAAAGTATAAGGCGCGGGGTATTATATATTGACTGATTACTGTAGCTATGATAGGCTACATTCAGGACGGGCAGCGACGGGCAGTAATTAGTAGGCAAAACAGGTGGTTTTCACCGTCGGCAGAACTCGGTGCAATGATACTGAACATTACACTATTAATTGACTACCTTGGTGATTGGCAGGTCGTGTCCAACGACGCATATGCAAAGCAGGCCAAAAGACAAAAGCCCCCAAAGATATTGACAGCTGGCCAGGGGTCACCATGAATACGTAATGACGCTTCACTACGCAGAAACTGCGTAGTCAAGCCCTTCTTAACCGGTCAAATCCTCTTGGCATTTTCCCTCATGCTCAAAAAACTGATTTTCTTGCAAAGCATCGCAAGCATTTGCGAATACCTACTTCATGCTGTGTACTGCGCTATCAAACGAATGAATACGAGTGTGACAAATAGTTATATTTCAGTCACTTAAAAGCGATACATGTTAAATGGTAAAACGATTAATTTAGTACGATGAGTGTTTTGTTTACACTGTTGTTATGCACATTGTTTTACTTTGCTAAAATCCGCCAAAAAGAAGACCTGATTGCGCGTATAGTTTTGAAAATGACAATTGCCTTCACAATGCCCGAAAACATTTGCTTTCGGCCCGATTCCATGGCGCCTCCCAAATGTATCAAATGCTTCCACTCAAACTCCAAAATGACCGACAAAAATGCGTTCACCAATGTAACTACAGAAGCAAAGCGAGGTTTAAGCAAGTGCTCCTCGTGCCTTTGAAATAAATAAGTCGGATTCAGTTTCCCTAGCTTTGTAACTTGCAATTTGCCTTTCAACCAAACAGAAACGTTGAGTCTACATTGGAAATCTGATATCTAAAGCGTTTTAGAAGATAATCAGTGATTTCTCTGAGGGTGGATCGATGAAACTTCTCCAATTAGTGTTCGTTTTCTTCACTTAAGGGTAAAGAAATTATTTTTTCTCGACCGCTTTCCCGTCATTCGCACAGAAATGGAAATATCGGTCACGTGTGCTGGTTGAAAACATGCAAAATTACACTGTTGTCACTAACATGTCCTTCAAGTAGCCATCATTATAAACACGCAAATCGCAACAATTCACTGAATCATTTTGGAAAGCAATGAATACGGTTCATGGTAAGTGCCTCCCGGCCTTGAATGCTTCCAACTCTCGTCAACTTTGAAATGTAGTTTTTGCTTTTCAGCTCCGATCTCGGGTAATACATAGCTCTTGATGCCACTTTCTGTGAAGTGCATAGTATCCCAGTGAAGGGTTTTTAATATAATGGATTTTGAAGGCAAGGGATGTGATCAAATGAAACACTGAAACACGGAGACTGGGTGACTTACATCCTTATATTTTGTCGCAAATGTTCCGAATTTGAGCTTCGCGTTATTGTTTCGAGCGCATGGCTGTGTTCTGAGAAATCTTCAACCGTGAGACCTCCGTACAGCTGGCGAGTAACAACTAAATACCTCCCTATCCATGCTAAATAGCCTACGTCACAAAGTAAAAGTATTTATCAATAATAGTAGGCGTGCTCGCGTACTTCGTTTTATATTTGAGTTACCCCCAAAAGCAAACTTAGGTAACCATACTTAGGTTTCTTCGGAATCATACGTACGCTTCATTATAAAACCGACAGAATCAATACCCCAAAAAAAACATGCACCAGCGGCAATGAATAGGTAATTATGCACCACAAAATCATGCACGACCTGCATCTATACTTCGCAGTTCTTTTAATATTAGCTGTATATATAGAATCGGCTGATCTCAACACAGAATCAATGAACGCATGGGTAACAAGGAACAAGCTGCCAAGCCACTGTCGTTAGATCGGCGTTGTTCGGTATACTTGTTCAAATTTCAATAAGCTACTTGAATTATTCTTCCAGTCTATGAATAATCAGATGGTAGCTATCAATCAATAACTTCCCACTCTTGCGTGCACCTAACAGCTCATCGTTCATATTGAGCCCTTGATGCTGCCCATTTGCAAGTGACTAACACAACACGGCAGATGGTATAACAGCACTTTGAGTCGACATTTAGTTTGCTCTTCACAATGATCTCGAGAGAGATTCAAGATCGTAAGGGTTGACTATTTGCCTTGCTCGGTTTGTATAAATGAACTACTGAGATGACTGTCGTTTGAAAAATGTGTCATCATAATCATATAAATATCATAGAGACGTCGACGTGCATAAGAGCGACTGTACGACAGGAAAATTTACGTTAGATGAGTAAGATGAGTCAGTGTTATGATAGTCGAGAAGCATATTACTCATTGCTACGATAGAAAAAGCTGCACAATTACAGTGTCATTATAGCATGTGTTACCATGACAACCGAGAATATAAAAGACTGAATGCAAAGGCGAGGAAACTAAAGTATGCAATTTACTCAAGTGCATAAATATTATGGGAATATTATCAACAAAAGAAAGGGGTCAGTCGACATCGTTCAATATCTCATTGACACTGTGTATGTTTCACAGAGCGAACGATCATTACTTTGTGCGAAAAGTTCACTTAAAAAATAATTCGCCCCTGAAGTGACGTCATGACTTTCAGTCATTTTCGACCGATGAACACCGTCACTGATGGGTGTCAATAAATATTTAAAAACATTAAAAATCTCAAAATAAAACCTGTGTAAATTCTTTAAATGAAAATATTTCAAAACGCCAGGAAGTTGGGGACCTATTGTAATGGAAATGTTCATATGTTATGTTGTCAAGATACATGTACTCTTTAAGCAGTAATCCTAGAGTAACTGAAACTACTGCTTTGAAAACGTTTTCTGACCTCAATTTTTTTGTATATATGTATAACATGTATGTAGATCAAAATTTTATCATATTGGAGAGATGCACATCATTAGAGTGACGTCATTCTAATTCATTTGTGTCGTATGAACAATATCGTAAAGCGAAAAAGGAATTAATTTCTCATTTTATTCAAGTTTTTATAAATCATACACGGCATGGGATTAATCATTTAATGATTGAGGTAGAACAATTTCTAATTGCATCTTTTAAAATGATTTGCAAAAGCATTGCTCTACCGAATGACAAGAAATATATAATACATAAAGCAATATTTTCTTTAATTCATCGCCTTGCGAGCCTCATTCATAATTTAGATATAATATCTGGAACTATTCACAAAAGTCACTCATTGTTGCAAAATGATTTGAAAAGTCGAATAATAAAACATCAATATCATTCTTAACATCTTCATTGATAAGTGACTGATATTGCATTTTAATAACAGTCTTGGTTGTCGACACCGACGTCTGCCTTTAGGGAATAAACCGAGTGCGAATGTGCCGACAAGGGAATTTATGGAAATTAATGTGAACCACTTGTACTTGACACATTCCCAACGTGTTTTGAAGATCATACTCAAGTGTAGGGTACCTGTTAAAACATTAGATGACATTCTTGTGTCAATTCATTTGATGAAGAAAACCCAGAGTGAGTCGACATTACCATATAAACTGGGAGTGGTGACCTGCATGTTACATTACGTTGCGGCCTACTTTCTGAGTGCATTTGATATTTCATGAAACAGTATAAAAATTATTTCATTCTCCTTGTTTCGAAGACATGAGATGAGTAGAACTCTGATTGTAAACACTTCTCCCGTATCTCTCCATGTCAAATCACCTGGCCATCAGGTGTGCTTTGGTACATATTTAGATATTGGAATCAGAATGTGATGCACAGTCGTTGACTGTTGCAAAGCCCGTGATATCTCGCCAATGTTATGCGATACCCGGGCAGTAAATTACCCAATATGGCTTCCATCTCCGCAACTATTGGAGTTGGGTCAAGTTACAGTAAATGTATGTCATACAAAGCGTTATGTTAAAGACTCAAATGAAGACACCACAATACGAATTTAACGCACAGTAGCAATCGCCTTGTTCACAAACTTCATGTGATCAAAATTTATTTTATTTCGTTCACGTGTTACTGTAGTTTATGCCGTTAAAAATATTTGTCTACCTTCATATCTTAGCCTGTACCTTGTTCTGCGTGCATTTTCCTTACAATGATGTTTTATTTTATAACAATCTTTTATAAGACAATGGGATACGTCCATTACCTTAATTCAATTTTGTATGATTATGATATGATTAATACAGTGATAAGAATGACTGTGGAAACAATTGAAGTCACCTTGAAAAAGTCTCAAACTGTCATCTATTTTGATCTATGCGACCAAGACGTATTGCATGCACTCTCCTGATTTAGAATCATTCTATTGAATCAGTCTTAGCATCGTCCAAAAAAAGGCTTTAGAAATGATTGTTTAAAGTAGAACTTCAAATTCTAAAAGAAGCCCCATAATATTGGTCACCAGGGTGAATACACTAAGTGCCCAGTATCAATCCCAAATAATGCGGGCGTGTCCTGCATGATTATCACAAATTAATTTCCATTGAAACGCGTGCCTCGCTATGATATTATTTTCCGTTTCATTTCGCAGAAAGCTTGCAATGTAATCCTGCCAGCACGAACCATAATAATTATCTTGGATACCTTGAATCGCAGATTTCTCGGTAAATCCTCTGCAAGTTCAAAATAAAATTTTATATGCACAGCTTGCTTTAAGCAGAGACAGGCGAGGGTAAGATATATTTTCGTGCTTTGAGATGAAAGCTTTGGTAGTATGCTCACATGTTCACAAATGTTCGCAATCAAAATATAGCGTTATCTGTTGAGTATATTTTATGAATCAATGGCTAGATGACACTGGCTCCATTTGTTTTGGTTGAGAATCCCTCAAGTGGAATTAGCCAGACAGACAGACAGATAGACAGCCAGACAGAAAGAAAGAAAGACAGACAGACTTATAGACAGACAGACAGAAGAACGGATCGACAGTCAGAGAATTATGCGCATGGCTCTATAAAGTAACTAATCGCGTATTTCGCATGATCTGTGTTTGAATACAATGATAGGAGGTAAATTTGCTTGAAAATGGTCATAGTTTAGTCGAATAGGCGTCTATTTGACTTGTTATCTATAAGCCTAGGTTACTAAGCAACTATAATATTTGAGATTATTAAACGGTTATTTGAATGGCAGTCACGTTAGGGTGCCAGCCTTTGGATTGTACAGGTCTATTGACGTCACATCATTACATATATACATGTAAACTGTACTGTGTAGCAGTCGACCTGAACAAATTCAATGTATATACTCCAAGTGAGTGTAATAACCTTTCTGTGCCCGATTGAACTTTTGCAGATCTGTAGACGAAGTTTGATTAAGTAAATCATGACGGTTTAGTGCAAAAACTCGAGTTGTAGGCCCCAACCGTTGCGCAAATTTTGTTTAAGAATGTTTTCATCTGTATTCGCAAAGTGTATGCTTACGACTCGACAGTCCAATACAGAACTTTATTTGTAGCTTTGGGAGATCTCTAGAAATCGAAGAGAATCATAGCCGTGACTTACATACCAAAGGTGATAAAGATGTTAATATTGAATCACCATACATTAAACAAGACAAAGTCCCATGGAGTATTGCCTCTGGGATTTTCTCGCCGAGACAACTAGACGATTGAGGTGATGTCCGACTTTATACAAATGACATAATTTTCTCAGTCATTTTGAATGTCAAGTCATTGTAAGTATATTTCATGAGACAGAAACAAACATTAAATATTTTTTTCAAACAAATGCATTCACTGAGTAATGTTAAAACAAGACAAGATCACTTACTAGTGTCAAGGGACCGGGGTAAGTTTAATAATCATGATAATTCGCGACCGAATTTTCCTGACGTTTTCAACAATCAGACTTGGCAAACGCAGACGTTACGAATGTGAGGGAAAATTCGTTCACTCTCTGTGGCCCCACGTACACACATTATCGTCAAGTTGTCAAAAAGTGATTCCAAGAAAAATGATGCTAAATATGGCAAAACAAATATACATTTATTTGCTCAACATGCCGACAGGAATAAAGGTAGGTTGCAAGCACCATTTTAGTTATCGTAATTTAATATGACTCAAATAAGACGGCACGATTTGATGAGTGCGGGCATTTTGAGAATATTCAAAATAATATAGTTTGCTTGACATACCTGCTCTACTCACCTGGTATTAATAGAAATAAAGTGACGCAATTAATCTTTAGATATAACAGTACAAACTAAAAATATAACACTAAAAATACACTTTTACAAAATTTGGTTTCTTGCGTGACGTATGTTGACAAGCTGGATGTCGCGACGACTAGCTAGCGGCAGCGTCGTTTAAATTAGCAGTACTAGACAAGTCCAGACTGCTCTGATCAGTATGCCGGGGCAATCATCCCTGAAACATACCTGGAATTAATGGCACAGTGCGGGTCATTAAATTTCCGGGTCTCGATAATCCCAGCGCCGAAGCCATAGTTTTGGGACGCGATGGAAAGTTAAGCACTGTGATCGGTCTTTCTTGGCTGTCAATACTCGTGAATTGACAGCAATGGCCGATTCACAGTATCTTATTACCCTCAACACTGTACGTCCACTGCTATTTACAAAGTTAGTGAAAATTTGACGCGTACGCTCCAACTATATACGTAGCTCCTCCTTTACAACATGAGCAGTAGACCCATAACAAAGAACGCAATATTTCAAGTTTCGAAGTTTGATATCGCACTTATCATTATCAAGTTGTCCTCGGTGCAGTCTGTTCCATGTGAAAGTTCAAAATGTTACGGATTTGTCTAATTGGTCAAAAGTTATTAGAGATCACTTAGACCTTAAATTTACATCACAAGTTCAAGCGCTGATGCATAATCATTAGGTTTCAGCAAACTCAAGCTGGATATCAGGACTGTTCTTCAACTCTGTAATGCTACGGTTGGATCATTAGTGAACGAGCTTGCTACCTCTCCGTTGTTATGGAGACCACTGAATTAGACTTGTTTGTCGTAAGTTAAAACTATCGATGAAAATCAAGCTTTGCATATTTGTCTACATATATATTTTAGGCGTTTATGTGCAAAGCTCCTTCATTCTTGAACATTTAAACTTATAACATATTTACCAAATGGAATAATTTGCAACTTTAGAAAATAACCCCTGAGGAGAGAGAGAGGAATTGTTAATGCTGAAAGTGCGGCTGTGCGCATGCTCGCACGAATGGCGGTTAACGTAAGTGCAAATTCTCGTCAACAACGAAGCGTACAGTGATCAACAGATTGCCGTTGATTATGCGCAGAAAGACTGAAAGGCCGTAAACGGTCGGGCGTTGCCATGAATTTATATTATTTGAGAAAATACGTACTACGTAACGACTTTGCAGGAATATCAGACGAACGGCAAATAGTGTTAGCTTCATTACCGCGACAACTGAATGGTTTTACCCTGACGTGTGCGGAACTCAAAAATTATGTAGCGGAGACGTTTTAATCTTTGGCTGTGACATCCGCTTGTGTAGACTCCAGTGATTTCTGATGATAATTGTCGATATTGATTCGTTGAATACATGTACGTCATCTCCGAAATCTTGCCGAAAAAGCCAATCACGTATTCCAGGGAGCGTGCCCATCGACGAGGACATTAGCCCGACGTTCCTTGATGGGCATCATCCATCTCTGTGAAATTTTATCTCAATGATACCGAGATAGACGATCAAATAAACAATTAATCAGTTGGGAGTATATCGGTAAAGCGTCTGAAGTCAAACAAGCAAAGTTTCATCTTTGTAATATTTTACTATTCTATTCATCTTCTGTCGATCTCCTACGAAAAAAGAAGCAAACCCTTGGGCACAGTCATTAGATCGTTCAGTCTGCTTTCTCATATCTGTCAGATTCAACGAAGTTTGCTGTGAAGCGCTTTGAAAGAAGATCACGATTATTCCTTCTGTAGTCATGGCGACCATATCATTTACAGGAGTCCATTTAGCTGTATAAAGATGAGAAAAAGAATCGACGAAAGGTGTATCGTTAAAGAAGCTATGAGTGATGGCAGCTTGTGCTATATTTGACCACAGACAAATAGTATAGACAGACTGGAAACGCGGCATGCCTTTTGTTCCATGGTCGTCTCGGTAGACTATTGGCTTTTCATATTAAAATGAGCTTCAAAGGTGTTAAACTTTTTGGAGGTTTTGTTTGCGGTTGATAATTGCAAGAGATTAATGCGAAAAAATACGACGAGATGGCATCCTACTTCCAGTCGCGTAGCAACCATAGTTACTTTGTGAGCTCTCAGGCCAGAAACACTGTTTCACGCCAATCAAAACATAACACGCCAGCAGTTTCATAAACATGTCCTTCCTTGACGCACGTGTAAAAGTCGGTATGACTGACCGTAAACCATTGAGTAAAACCAGACAGTATCGATAAAAGACTTTCAAATTTGGTTCAAACACACTCATTATATATTCATAAAAATATGAGAGGAATTTTTAAAAACGGTTAAACTCACTTTCCTGAAGCTCAAAACACTCCCATTTTCGCACGTCAATTCCGCTCAGCACCACACGACAACAACAACACAAACTTTGCCGAACATACTTTCGCTTAACAGTCAGCGAAAATCCGAAAATTACCGAAGGATGCATGGTCGGCACTCTTCGGAAAAGAGAGGCGAGAGCAACCTGAGGCGAGGCGAACATGGATGGGTTACGTAACCGCTTCACGCCTTAAACAATACCCGTTGCGACTCTGTGTATGTTTCTCTGTGATTTGACATACTTGAAATAAGTTAATAGCTGCGTCGAAAACTAAATAAAATTCCTTGCCCTTCGGTCTTGGTGCGAATAAGCCGCCGAAACTGTCAAAAGTGCATATATATTATATAATGATAATAATAATAATATATATATATATATATATATATATATATATATATTATATATATATATATATATATATATATATATATATTGATTTAAGAAGTACATACTTGTATATGTCTTCAAGTTACATGATTATGTCAGTGTACAGTTTTTGAAGACCAACTAGAACAATGTTAACATGAACTGGGTCAGCAGATAAAAGAACGAGCGATAAGAAGAATGGACGAGTTGCAAGAAGGACATATAACTTGAATTGTTAGGGGTACCTTGCATCACTTGTTCATCGAGATTACTATTTTGGGGATTTAAATAATACTGTCCGATTTTCCCGGCTCCCAAGAAGTGTTGATCAGAAATCACCGCCTTATTTCAAGCCAGCGCTTAGAAGTACGGATGATACAAAATATTTCCTGAGAAGATTTTTGGAAAATATTGAAAATGATAACATGAACAGTGTCAGCAGATAAAATAACAAGTGACAAGAATTAAGAATATATATATATATATATATATATATATATATATATATATATATATATATATATATATATATATATGTGTGTGTGTGTGTGTGTGTGGTGTGTGTGTGTGTGTGTACCCTTTTTAAGATATAGATATGCACTGTCTTGTACATACAAGATATCTGCACATATATGATATATATATATATATATATATATATATATATATATATATATATATATATATCTTATTTTTATAGTTCTATTTCTTATAAATGTTTATGCATTCATATATGGAGAGAGACACAGGCAGACAAAATGCACACATAGACAGACTGACAAGCATGGACAGGGAAGTTAGCTTCTCTGCAACTGACTCTGATATTTCTACATGAAAAAAGCATAATCTGAAACAAAAAACGTAGCTTGCCATATACGAGAAACATAATTAATTTGGAGAGCATTCTGCATGTGTCAAACAAATAAACATGAAATATATAAACCTTGTAGTATTTGAATGTTTTTTTCCCCGGAAAATAATTTGTTTGGCATCCCATCCGCCTCAAAATTGTCTATCCTTATCGACATAAATTTAAAAATGTTACCGATGTAAAACTATATATCACGTGACAATAATGCCAGAGTTTTTGTAATCTTTCATCCTTGGCGCTCATTTTCGTGACATCTTCAAGATGTGGCATATTACCGTGAAATTCTATGGCGGCAAATTAAAAGAACTGCAGCCTTTCCGACATTTGACATTGACCAGAGCAAGGAGTGCCTATCGACTATGAAATCAAAATTCCAATCCATTCGTGCGTACGCCAGACATGACATTGTAAACGCTGGCACGCCGATTTGAAAGCAAGGAGCTGATGTATTTTGACACAAAGTGTGTACAGTTTATTCCCAGAAGTGTTGATTAAACTCCAGTTTGCCTTTGGCAGGTGGATACGCTCAGAGGTTTCACTTTTCATTAGCCGAGAACGTGAGACCCGTGCATAAAATTTCGCACAGTTTCACAATGCCTTAGCCTTTGGGACTCTCGCTTGAATTTTCGTTCGCATTTTATGAACAGAGTCAGCAGATAAAATAACGAGCTTAAGTTTGGTTGCCTGGTTGTTCCAAGAATTAAAACCTATTGTTGTATGGAGGTATCGATTCTATCGACGTTAACCTTATGTTTAACTCTACTCGATTATATCTAAAACCGCGCCCCGTTGTGCTTGTATATAGTGGTGTATATCTGTTGACGTTCGTCACGCCTTTAACGCAAATGTCACCGACCATATAAATGGACGCTAATTGTTTAATTGCAAGGAGCGCGCTTTCTCAAAACGAAGATATATTACAAAAAGTCAATGATAAGTCATGGTTGATGATATTATTTCACCACGTGGTAAAGGACCAGACTCCGCTTTTAGCTGGTCGCATAGAGATGACTATGCAGTTGCTATAGTTACACTTGCTGTATATTTGGTTCCCAGTTGGTATTTGTTCAATGGTTGAAATGCAAAATGGCCGCCATTCTTCGTGTTAGCTTCTGCAAGTATTTTCGTGAACAGGACACTTCGGAAACCCGATACATCTTATATTCCACAAAACGACGCGAAGGTATAGTAGGCAGACATTTGTAGTGTTTGCATAGTTTGGATAAAGTCCGCCTTTTCGAAATAATTCAAATTGCAGTTTCAGGGACTGTGACAATAAATTTTCTCTCCAAATGAAGCTAGCGATATGTTCATATGAGAATTAATTTTTCCTCCTGGTTATCGTAGTTTCGATAAAGTGACTCTTCTTGTATGTATGTTCATTAAGAGAAAATGCTGTTAGAATTAATTTTGCGCAAAGGCAGAAAACGTTATTCAGCTTTCCAAAGTCTGCATGTGTGTGCTCTTCGCCCATCATAATTTCCATCCATCCTACCCATGTCAAGAATGCACCGACCCAAACCAGCTGAAGGAGGCACGAGCAGTAGAGCGTGTTTCTCATCGCAATATAGAAATACGTCACCGCACTGCAAAGGGTGTCACAGTAGAGCCAGGAAGAACCCTGAGAGCTCCGTGCCTCTTCAGTTTTTTCCCTGCCTTTATCTCTTGTATCGGTGTGAACAGGTGAACGCCTTGTGTCAACATTATGAAGTCTGCTGTAGCTACCATCTTCATCGTATTGGCGTGGACTCAAGTAATCTGTGAGTACGACCATTTCGATTCAGTCTAACTTTCATTAAAAATGTATGCAAGTCACCCATTAACGGCTGCAATTGCATTTTCAATTATTAAACTGATACAGTTTACAAGGAAACTGGCGCTTTAGCGTGAACGTTCGAACGCTGTATACTTCGAAATCCACTCAGAACATTTTCCATGAAACGAGGAGACAAAACGAGATGACCAGAATCACCATTCTCAGTTCAATTGATTTGCAAATTCACCAGTCTTAGGATACACGCTCAGCAGCGCTATTTCCCAGAATTGTCTTTCATTCCCTTTTTCTCGTATATGAGTATTCAACTTTCATGAAAAGGCAGTAATACTGTCGATATCGATCGAAAAAGTAGAACGCGGGCGACCACAACATTGCAGAAAGAAGGCTCGTCTCTTATTGGTGTGTCAATAATCGATACCGATTTGCCACTATGCGGTTGTTGCGGTTCACCAAAAGCTCTGTCGACAGCAAATGTGCATGAAAGTCAAAATATGCCAGCCGCACCCAAGAAATCAATGATGTTTAGTGATATGGATGGATTTCAAAAGGAAAGCAACGCATCTGACGGATCAGAAATACAAACCTTCATCATTTCGTTTTATCCGACAGCCAAAACATAATCTCTTGCTCCCTACGTCGATGATGTAAACCTTATTAAATCAAGAAGCATTTCGGCCTTGTATACTTTTTTATTCTACCTCTTGACAGCATCAATTAATGGAAGTGTCAAATCCTGCAGGTAGCAACAAGAATTCTTCTTAGACACTGCTTTGGTCAATATGCAGGAATGGGTAACATTACATCGCTTTACACCGCTTTGCTAAAGTGAATAAGAACAGCCGCGGTGCTGCTTTTGGTTGTCTAACCGATCATAAAGTAAAAAAGAACATGACTGTCTTTTTGCTCTTCTTGTTATTTTTTTCTCATACCTCAAAAAATTTATGAATTATTTACAATTATTACAACGATGCAAAGGTGGACACCGTGTTTATTATGTTTCATCCAGACTTCTTAGGAATTTGATATATAAAAAGCATAATGATCACCCAATATTGTAATGGCGTTTTTGATTATGTTATGCTGTGGTCGCCATGGCTGTGCGTGTTCGAAAGTAACTACACACTGTGATAACCGTATCCAATCATATGCATTATGATCAGACTTGCCCAGAAAGGTCGTACAAGGGTTATAATCCATGAGCAAACGACAACTGACAGTATGTCCAAGGGGTGTAAAGCAAAAGACATGATAATTGAACAACAAGTGACACTCAGGTTTCAAATCGATGCGAACGTCGAAGGATTTTCGCGATGGAGATTCTGATGTGACGTCTTTTGAAAGATATCTATTTTGAGAGCATATGGAGTGTGGACAGGTAGCAATTCTAAACTGCTTCGAACCTTGCTGTTAGTGCTCAAGGGGTTCTATGACGAGTGTTGGGACTGAAACAGCCCATTACATCAACGTTCAATGCGGTAATTCGCTTTGATGGAGCGTTGAATTCGCTGTTTTCAGGTAGGGCTGATCAAATCCCAATTCGATGGTTGTGATGAAATGATAGCAGCTGAGCCGACGATCTCCTTTTATGAGCTTGTGTCTCAGAGTATACAAATGCAGTGTATGTCACATTCGTCTGGACACAGTGAGAGCAATGCACTAACATCTGCAGTCATGCAGCATTCAACTATCTAAGACGGAGAAGCAGAATGGAAATTTGATTCCTCCCCCCAACCCGGTTATACTATTCATAGACTTAAAGCTTTAATTCTTAATGCATACGAACTTCATTTCTATATTTTGCATTATTAATTACCGTTTTGCATATCACCAATATTAATTATAGGAGATCAATCGTGACAATTTAACCCTAATAAATATGTCTTTACCCGTGGACAGACGAGCAGATTAAGCTATATCGGGATATTATGTATCGGTAAATTTAAACAATCTACATCATTCATATAAGCTTTGAAGAAATACTTAATACATCATCTGTGATAATTTATACTTTAACGAGATGCTTTGCATAAATACACGTCTGGGGCAAAAGTCAATCGTGTTTCGATTAAATCAAACATCATTTCGAAAGAACATTTAACACTTATGCGTCAGTGACAATTCTGCCATGGAACAAGCACTTGATTGGCTTAAATAAATATTAAATAATACAAGTGAATGATCCGTTGACCACGTGATCCATGGAAACAGATGATTGTATCTCATGTTATGAAGGAACAACGTCGGTTGCTTTCCGACGGTTTCTTCATATTCTTGTCAAGGAAAATTGAACTCTTCAGCTTCTTCAAATCAATCAAGGACTGAAATAACATCAGTTTGTGATGAGTGTGAATCGCCCCGATCTGTCTTTACTTATGTCGCTGTGTTAGCCGTAGGCTCATAAGCATACACTTCTGGGTATGTACCAGATGTTTCGTGATCGTTTTCCTAGACTGTTTATGTCTGTACGCATGGAGATATATTGTTAGTCAATCTGTCAGGATGTTTCAAGATGCTAACCGATACGTGGTGACTGATGATAGCGAATTTACCTCTTAATATTTTGGTCATGCTTTCTGCGTAACATGGTCATAATTTTGATAAAGGCCTGTCTAATTATTCCGCCATTCGAAACTTAACACCAAACGGCCAATTTTTACCGGTTAAAAAAGAAGCCAAATTGCACAAATAAAGTCACTAGTCTAAAATATTTGTGTAGTATTTTCTGTTCAAACAAACAAGCTATAGGCCAGCCTGAGAACACGGATCCCCTATTAAAGGATATTCGATAACGACAGTTGTCAAGATTGCCACGTCTCTAAATTGATTTCGTTCTCAAAACGCTGCCGGTTCTTTACTTCAAATACAGAGATTGCGTGACGGCCACAAAGAAAAACTGACGTGCTTGAAAACAATGTTGAGTGACCGTGGTGACTTCCTGCAGAAAGCTTTCCTTCAGAGAACGCTCAATTAAAACGTGTCGAAGGAAGTGCTACTTCATACAATTAGATTTTTCTTTCATATTGTGAACTCGATACAATATATGGAATGTCTCTAAAGTGTTTGGGCTTGAAAATTCAACGACTGGGAATATGTGCAGTGCATATATCCTCTGATGATCAAATTAAAACGTATAATATGTCCCCCTGATCGACCTGATGTAAGAAGCTAATGTACATAAATAATTAATGTGGTCCTGTAAAATTTAAATATTTTACAGGAGTGTCGTATGAGAAAATAAATTGCTTTGAAAATGCAACGACTGGGAATAAGTGCAGTGCATTATTCTTTGTCGTACTGACGATCAAACGTATAATTTGTCCCCTGATTGACCTGCTGTAAAAAGCTATTGTACATTTCTAGTAGTATCTTAAATAATTAATGATGTAGTCCCGTGAAATGTACATATTTTACAGAAGTGAGTGGCGTGTGAGAAAATAAATTGCATTCAAAATCAGCCCGAAAGAAGAAAAAACGGTTTTTTGTATCAAATTAGACCTTAGATTGTAAGTCCTCAATTTCACATTCCATCAGGTGTCGTGTTTGGGGTTCGTTTAAAGGGAAAGTGTCGTCGGAGCTGCGCCTGTGCGAGTTTCTTATTTACAAACAATGTATTTCGTGCAAGATATCTAGATGCACCTCATCTACATAGCTTCAACATTTAAATTATACGATGTAGATTAAAACAGACATGTTTTAACTGTCATCAATCACCATTGTACTTTAGATACAGTGTTTACATCGGTCGTATAGGTCCCATACGACCTTTGAGCGTAGTTCCGACGACGGTATCCCTTTAAGACAGATGTTGTCGCCATGTTAAATCGAATGAACCAATGACCACCCTGGCATAGCCACAACCTATATTTCGTTGGAATTTCCTGTAGGTTATCCTGATAGTATATAGCCTGGACAAATACAGCAAGATTTGGTAGTTGTCTGGATTTACGGTCAATAGCAAAGTGAACTGCCGATTTGCAGTAGTTTCTCGATTCAACTGTTGGGATAAAGGAACACAGTGTATGATGAATAATATTTTCAAGTTGTGTTCGACACTTTCAATATCACACAACACATGTCTATACGAGCTGATTTCTTTGTCAGTGAAGCATACCTCCTTGACCTACAATATATTTGCATAGCGCACGACACAGTGGTTTCACAGGAACTCTTATCAAAGCGCGTAAATTCGAGCAGCACACATTAGACGAGACGTTTGAACTCTGGCCCACCGTATACCAGCCCTTTACTTCAGTATATTCTTTGGCTGTCATGTCAAAACTCGAAATACCATTGATATCACTGCCTCTATAGTAAATATCCTTCAATTATACGGAGTGGCAACCTTTGAAATTCTATAATAATGTATGCTGTTAGGTACAGGCACACGGAGTCTTTTGATATGAAGTGGGGTATTCTCTAACAAGAGTAGGTACATAGAGCAAAGGGTCATGGGTCTCAAAGTAATAATACGTAATGCCTTTTAGTCTCAATGAACGTTATAAATCTACAGTCGGAAATTCGTTTTTGAATTTCCTTTTAATGCTAATTTTCTTTTGCCTCGCGACGTGTTATCGGCCTCTGATCGTTATTGGTGGTATTTGTGAACGGACATTTTACAAACGTGAGGGAGACTGCATCTCGTTTCTGCTGCGCTAATCTCGTTTTATCCCCGGGACAAGTACGCCGGAAAGGTTTGAACTCGATGGCTTAGTCGGTATATGTGAAATGCGTGTTCTTGCCACTCAGGCAAAAACTCCTCATTTTGATTGATGTTCGGTGAAATATTAAGGTTGTCATTTCGAGATTCACAGTGAATCCACGGAAAGCAAAATCTGCAATGAATCACCCATATCAACATAACATCCATGTAACCTCTGTCAAAGGTTTACATCGATTGATTCATAAAGAAATCGTGCGTCGTTTCCTTTATGTTACGAACGCCGAGATGCATCCAATCGTTAGCTATCTACTGGTATAGTCGATAGGATAGAAATTTAAACGACAGGTAAATATTTTGAAGACGGAAAAATATTGACAGATCTGCTTTCAAAAAAACAGTTCTTTTCTACATTCAACTATACTTAAATTAATTAATTTACTTATCTATCTATTTATCTATCTATCTATCTATTTATCTATCTATCTATCTATCTATCTATCTATCTATCTATCTATCTATCTATCTATCTATCTATCTATCTATCTATCTATCTATCTATCTATCTATCTATCTATCTATCTATCTATATTTCAAAAAACAGTTCTTTTCTACATTCAGCTATCCTTAAATTAATTAATTAATTAATTAATTTACTTATCTATCTATCTATCTATCTATCTATCTATCTATCTATCTATCTATCTATCTATCTATCTATCTATCTATCTATCTTTCTATCTATCTGCCTGTCTGTCCGTCCATCTGTCTGTCCGTCCGTCTGTCTGTCTGTCCGTCTGTGTGTCTGTCTGTCTATCAATCTACCTACCTACCTATCTATCTATCTATCTATCTATCTATCTATCTATCTATCTATCTATCTATCTATCTATCTATCTAGTCTGTCTGTCTGTCTGTCTGTCTGTCTGTCTGTCTGTCTGTCTGTCTGTCTGTCTGTCTATCTTTTCATTATCTTTACGTAGACAACCATTGATGCTTGCCTACAATTATCAATGCATCTTCATTGCTGGTATTCCAATATTCAAAATAGCTGTTAAGACTATTTGATAACTATCATTTCGGCCTTTTCGACAATTCTACAAACATTTTGAATGAATGCAACACAGCATTCGGAAGGCAGGAGAATCGTCATTACGTGGTCGCTTTGTGGGATGGGATGATTTGCAATTTTGTCAAAAAAATTACATCACCAGAAATCTTCAAATTGTCAAATACTTAACATTCAGTTCAAGCTCTCGTATGTCTTACGCAATGTAATGTATTTTTCTAAGTCGGAGAACATCGATTCTGTCAGCTGTCAATACTAACAGCTCTACACGTGTTTCCTATCAGTTTTCATGAGTCGCTAACATCGAATTATAACAGTCATACTCGTTCATAGAGGTTACTGCGAGTGACAGAGTTGACCCTAGAGACTTGTCGTTTTGTTTAATCAACATCGCTGCAACAAATGGAGCGCGGTCTTCACTCCGCTGATGGGTGGCATTCACCGCCATGTCACGTCTTCATGCTGACGGAACATTCCGATGCAAATTTTTGTCTGAAACTGTAGTTTCTTAAACTTTTACAACTGCCATGAATCGACGGGCATTTGTATGACATTGATTAACACAGCTAAATGGAGGCAAAATGATTGATAAGGATGAAAGTGGCGGTACCTTGAGAGGTTGACACTGATGGTATAGCGAAGTGTATTCCACGGCGAGCGCCCCCTATTGTTCTTCTCCAGGGTAGCATAATGAATCCGAGCACTTAATAAGAATATATAATGGGACTGAGGAGAATATGGTATCAAATTAATCTGATTCCTTCTAGTTCAATTTGGCAAGAACAAGTTCAAGTTAAACGTCCTATTCTCTTTGCTTGAATGAAACACATAAATCTGTATTATTCTGTCTCTAATCTTTTCCAATCGTGAATGACAGCTTTGAGCATAATTGACCCATGAAATTCAGTTCGTTATGGTGATGCACTATAAATGTCGCCTTTCCCCATTGTCTGGTTACCAGTGTGGTTTTCATCAATTCATTACAATACAACATTTGATTCACAGTCTTTTTGAAGTCCATTTGGATGGCATCTCATAATGCCCGGAACAGACATATCGACGAAGCATAACTTTCACGTTCAACGTTGTAGTGCGGCGACCAGTAACGTCACTGACAGCCTATCCCGGTAATAAAGTCAGCTCGGCTAGAGGCTGACGTAGTTAATCGGCTCTTCCCTTGTGATAATATAAACTTTAACTTGGGTAAACCAGAGCGGATGACGCCATCATGCGATAGATCACGACAACAAGTTCCAACAAAAATCACACATGCTATGTACCCATGAGGAGAAATACGGACAGACTCTTTTATTCTAGGAATACTTTTATTCTAGAAATACCGGCTGTGCAACACACGTATCCCGCCTATTCTGCTGAAATTTGTTCGGCTAACGATGACAATACTTTCCGTATGACTTGCGATACCCTTCATTGTCTCTGATTCATTTTATACTGCACACAATTTATCGAACCAGCACATAGTGCTTACAACCCACTGGATATTTGACTGTTATGATTTACAGTGTTCTCAAAAGAAAAAAGCAAAAGAATTTTCCGCACTTTAATATTTTAGAGATGAACGTAATTACTTTGTAATTGTAATCGTATTTTATATTTTTGAGTTTTTAATTGTAATGTATATCGGAAGCTTCATCAGAATACAAATTCGCCGTCTTCTCTTTTGTGTATCATTGGTTTTGTCCAAGATCTGACCTTGGATGAAATTTCACAAACTCAAGCCTTAAAAGAGTGCAGCCAAATACCGCGTAACATCACTGATTATCTCTTGGGGCCAGGTAAAATGTACTGTGCTATGGAGAACACGATTTTTTTTCAGCATATTGTATGTGTGAATATTAGCTATGACCAAGGAACTTTAGCTTAGGGCATGGATGTTTTCTGTGAAAATATTCCATCGTTGTATATGCAATACAAATTTGTTTTTATCTTCCAAGGTGCCATTTAATTTAAAGTAATCGATGTATCACTCAAAGTTTCTTATCAGAAACCTCAACCAATGTTTTGAATGTGTGGAATTGCAAAGTCTATCGATATGATAAAGTGTGTTTCACTGCTTTGTCTTAGATACACAAAATTGCAGTTTCCCGGACGATATCGCCGGCAGTTGGCTGTATAGTATCGACAATTCTGACAACGATGGGAAACTTGACTTGAACTCTGAGAACTACACCGAGACATCTGGGGAAGATCGAAAGACATACGTTTGCTTCAAGTCGGCCCCCGAAAACGCCACCTACATTCTTAAGACGGTGAATGATGAGTGAGTATAAACATTACTTTTGATAGCAACTCAAAATGCACAGTTACATGAAGCACTAACAGATTGACCTTGGTTTCGATCCGAGATTTTTGACAAGGAAAAGTCGCGTCATTGGACAGCCGAAGCGGTTCGACTGTTTTCGAAGGGCTCGTAATGTTTCAGATTTTCAAGGCTTTTCAGTGTATGGGAAATTCATTTGGCCTGTATGAGCATGGTGGTAATTCCATGTTATGAGGGCGCCCTCAGGTTTCGTCTGCTCGGAAATTTGAGTTCACGTGTAACAGGGTAGATAACTTTGTACTTTATAAGTGGTCTTCTCGCTAATCCATGATCATACACTATTCATGTAATTTCAGTCAATCTACGAGTTATAAGTGTTTTGCCTACAAAAAAGTAAACGGGAACGTCTTCATCGGTTACACAGGTAAGTTGCCATTTTACCTTTTTACGTTTTACAGTGTCTTCTTCGGGGACAATACTAAGTCAGTAAACAAAACGACCTTGACTATATCAACGTCAATAATTGTATAACACGGGTGGATTGTCATACAAAGCCTTTCTGCATAATATTATCCTGGCAGTACACTGTAAATGCAACATGTTTTTCATGTGAGGTGTCCCAGTTCTTTATTCTAAGCCGTATTACAGATGTTTAGAATTGAAATGACTGAGAATAAATACTACAGGAGAAATAAAATCCCGATGAACTAAAGACTCCGCCGCGCATTTGCCAGAAAGTCAAGAAACTCAGCCAGTAAAAAATGTAAACAAGCGATTGAGTGAGAGAGTACCTAAATGATTCCGTGTGAGCAGGGTCATGCACAACACCACTGTCAGATTACGCTCAAATTGAAATTGACCATGTGATGATTTTGAATTTCATATGTACATCTTTCCCTGTTGGTTTGCTGACGTGTAGTCCTTGCTCTTTTGTAGCGAGTATCGACAGTACTGAAGAAGCCCCTTCATGTGTCAAAAGTGATTGCGGCGACTTGAGAAAGTTTCCGACACCAGGAAAAGCGTACTACAATGGTAAATAGTGCAGTAAAATCTCTCTCTCTCTCTCTCTCTCTCTCTCTCTCTCTCTCTCTCTCTCTCTCTCTCTCTCTCTCTCTCTCTCTCTCTCTCTCTCTCTCTCTCTCTCTCTCTCTCTCATGTCGACATGATGATGGTACACGTGTACTGGAAAATTCCTTAATGCGGGCACGATTGACCGTCTATTCCTATCGTCTTATGGTAGAAAACGTAGTGTGCGGTCTCTCTGTTAACAGATATATCTTTAAACATATCATGATTCTCTGCATTTGATTAAAATCAGAGTGTAGAGATGGTGACATGTTCAGTTAAACTTGTATTGTGTTGTCTTCATTAGCTGCCGGTGGCATATTTTAATCAGATTGCTAGTATCCATATTTTCTAGTCACTTGTTTCATTTTTTCGAAAAATGTGTTTTCTTTTCATCCAAGCCGCCGAACTGGAAGCTGTCCAGTGTGCTGTTACCGGTAAGTACGAGTGGACAGTGGACGGCTGCATCAACAAGACATCGACTTTGGAGGTGTGTAGTGGCCAGTACAAATCAATGCAATACGCCGAAGGTTGTGGTCCCGTGCAAGCTCCATGTAAGTGACGCTTCAATCGATACCATTTCCCCCTTTTAAACGAAAAGTAGCTTTTCCTCACTGATGGGAGGACACATTCCTAGCATGTTTTATGCGCAGAAACCGCAGTAAATAGACCAGCCCGTCGAATTCACAGGAATTCACAGAAATTCTCAGTAACATTGCAACTCACCCCTTTATTTCCAATACGGTATCTGACTGTGACTACATGTACAGTGCTCAGCGCATAAGTTTATTTTCACTTGGTGACCCACCAAAAAAACTTTACGAGGGTATAGCTACCATTTCTGCGTCACAATAATTCATCTCTTCTTTGTAGTTGTCAACAAGAGCATGAACTGCTTGGCATCATGGGAAAATACTGATGGCTTGAATTATTCCCTCGTGCAGACTGGCGAGATAAAAGATGACAACAACAGTTGGAAAGGAAAGTTTGTCTGCATGGTAAGTTACTAACTTGATACTTTTTTACATTAATCGAACTTTGATTCACATGACCTTAATCTCAACTTGTAGAATATTGAATTTATATATATATATATATATATATATATATATATATATATATATATATTATTTAAGTAACAGATACTATTACTTTTTACTTGAAGTAATTTATGTTATTATTTATAACGCTCTGCTTTCCGCATCGAGCACTGAAATTATAGTTATGCTCAACGAAAAGTAGACGATGAGATTAAATAATACCTTACTCAATTACTAATTTACATCAGACACTTTATTTCTAAAACTACACTAGTACCTCACAATATTGCTTGCGAGCGGCAAGTTCTCAAAGACAAGAATAACAAATACCAGACCTAAATGATTCCTTAACATAACAGTCGCTTGCCTGCTTCTCTGCCGACATGAGTGCCTTATCTCTTTCCACTGGTTTATTGCCGTAATCTTATACCACGATACTAATTACACAGCGACAAAAAGACAACTGTAAGTTGGCTGAAGCATGAAGTAACATATATGCCTCTCAAAGAGATATATAAAAGGCAAATAATGAAACATCTTCATCATTCATGAATCAAACGTTTTGTCTGAAAAGCTCTTGCAAAGATATCTTGAGACAGACAATAATTATATGGTTTCTCTGGTTTGGCGAGTAAATCTTGTAGAGGATTATACAAATCTGTAATTGACCTTATCAATTTTGAGCCATTGAATAACAGATAGACAAAGTCTCATTTGATTGGATACAATAAACACAAAACGTTAAACATCCCAATCAAATGTACTTGGAAGAGTATGCATGAGAATAGTTGCACCACTGTTTGACTGCTAGAAGAGATACACAGAACAGTGGACACATAGACAGTATTTCACATTAATCATCAGTAGCTTAGGTAATTGTAAAGTTGGCGATATGGTACATAGCTAGAGATCCCAGTGCGTGATAACATTGCCAAATTAAGTCAGTTTTATCCAAATGTTTTTGTCCACACTTATCTTCACTCTAGCACAAATTACAGAGTGTCAGTTGATTGTAACATTTTCACCACCATGGTTTGGCAAAATACCCATTGTTATCAATCGTAAGTGTGGACCTGTTTTACAAAGAATTAGGGGGGTTAGGTCGAGGCATTTTCATACAAAGAATTAGGGGTAATCTGTTTTAAGGCATTTTAGTGTCAAAGAAAATGAAAATTGGCAAAGCAGAAGTCATGATTTTAAAGATTGAAAAATCCAATCTACTTGACACTTACTGAGCAGTGTCTCAACAATGTCGGCTGGTCTACCATGGCGATGACGTTCATTTCAGCAAGAACTACAGTTGTCTTTTTGTCGCTGTGTAATTAGTATCATGGTATACGATTACGGCAATAAACCAGTGGAAAGAGATAAGGCACTCATGTCGGCAGAGAAGCAGGCAAGCGACTGTTATGTTAAGGAATCATTTAGGTCTGGTATTTGTTATTCTTGTCTTTGAGAACTTGCCGCTCGCAAGCAATATTGTGAGGTACTAGTGTAGTTTTAGAAATAAAGTGTCTGATGTAGATTAGTAATTGAGTAAGGTATCATTTAATCTCATCGTCTACTTTCCGTCGAGCACTAACTGTAATTTTCCAACGAGGACAGGGCATCTGTATATGCGTGTATGTGTGTATGTGTGTAGGGATGTGTGTAAGGGGTGTGTGTCTACTGAGTGAGTAACTATGTTACAATGTCTTCATTTGTGTGGTAGTATTTTGTCACCAGCTGAAGCTGAATGCAGATGATGTAACAAGATAATTTGCATGCCATTTACACTAGACTTCGAGTATAAAAAGTATACATATTTACAAAGGACCCTAAGAAAAACGATCTCCCCATTTTGACGAACGCTGCGGTGACCGTCAATCAATATCATTCATTGAGTGCCATTGTCACCGTACGAATATATTGTCGTATTTTGCAGGCCCATAAACTGGTTAATAACACTTTGCGGTTGACCGCACGAGATTTCGAGTGCGATGCGGATCAGACAGATACGCAGATAGGAGATGGACTGACAGCAGAAATGGAGAAAGGCATGTCATCACTATTTTCGCAATTCTACAGATGTTTCTGTAAATAATATTGATTAATAGAATCTCACACCCCAAGGACCTGGGATCAGATTTCTCACACGAGTTGGGAATATTTTTTCCCACACTGTCGATCCCGCACTCCTAGCGGCCAGGAATGTGAGAAATTAATGTACGACGACAGACAGTGTCTGGATGTGAATTGATTATTGGTTTCCGTTAATTCCTGGCATCTGTCAGTCGGTCATTAAAGAAGAGGTTGTAACTTAAAACCGAAAATTTGATAATCAGCAAATCATCTATCAAATAAACTCAAAATGTATAACTTTACACACCCGTATATGGGTTCGCACGTAAAAATAATCCTTTTTACCGTGTCTTTCTTGTTTCCAGTGAGCCGTGACGAAGACTGCATTCCACCGAGCACGACGGCGGGTGTCGGCAGTCTAGCATTCGGATTACCTATCGCCATATTTGTCGTCGCCTCGACTGCCTTAGGGAGATTGTAATTCACTTCAGTGAGGTTGCACCTCAGTATTGCCACATTTTATGACACCTCGCAAGAGGTCGATATCGAAGAGTCGTCTGTAGTTGCAATAATCCGATTTGCTTTGATAGACCGTATATGCAATTACGAAGCAAATACATTTCACAGGTAGCAGTCGCGTAGCTTGCAACTCGCCCTCCCCCCACCCCCTGTGTCATATGTCATAATGTGACAAAAAGTGCCGACAGAGGGCGATATAGTGGTTTCATGTATCGGTCCACTGAAACTTTCATAAATTCTCGATAATAACGTAAACTTTCACACTTTATTGATATTTTCACATTAAATCGCAAACATTCACATTAAATCGCAAATGTTGCCGTTCCTGAGGTAAACGATTTATTTTACGAAACTTGAAGGATGTTTTCGTATCTGAATCCGACAGCAGTATGTGAATGCATTTTGTTGGGTCGAGGAGTTTTGATTAATTGTGAAATCTTTACTGTCGTTTTTGTACATCTAAGCATTCCAGAGTCGAAATAGCTCAGAACTTTTCCCCATTTTTCTGGTAGGCTAAAGATGATTTTGCAGCTTCTATTTTCTTGTGTTGTTACACTTGATATTTGAAGTTTCTTGTAATGAGACAGCCCAACTTCCAAATACAAAACAGTGAGGGCGCTCACAGATTTTATTAAAAGATAAAATACCATTGGTGATAAAGCATAACAAATGTGAGTATTTCCGCCGCATATTAATAAGTTGACAGTCTTTCACGTCAGGAAAGTTGGAGTCCACAATTTCTTGCTAAATCACAATAAACATCAAGATACAAGTGTTTGCACGATTCTACAATGCAGTCATTTTTCGGGTAAATTATTGCGCCCTCTCCTGAGTCAACTTTGTTTTACGAACTCGTGGTAAATCACCAAAATGTTGTCGGTTGGTGGTGTAGTGCAGTATCTTCTTATAGCGCCACCACTGCTTGGAATGTGCTAAATTTCGTGTCCTTTCTTCTAATGCCGGTAAAGGCGCGATGACACGGAAGGCTTTGCACCTATGCTTTCGTATCGTTTTATCAGTATTTTGATAATGGTTTGAGACTTATCACATGACGAATTCTACCAGTTTCGTGTGATTTGTAGATCAAAATGAATATTTCTTAAACTGACTTAAAACCTCATCCTCTCATAGGAATTATGTTCAGAACAGTTGACATAATTCGAAACAGATGTTAACTTTTCAGTGTTTAATGTAATTTTTCATATTCACAGTATAATATACATCATGCTAATAATTACAGCAGGGTAAATTCCGTCGAAATCAATGACGTAGTATATTTAACACAAAAATTGCTCACCTTGACAAAAGACTCCCATATTAATCTATCGATTGACGAATAACTTGAAAATTAAAAACAAAATTGAAAAAAAACCCTGAACTACAGTACTAATAGACAAATTTCAAACTTAGTGAAACGAGATGGTCGTTATATATTTGATATATCAGTGTAGATATATCAGTGTTAATTACAGATCTTATTCAATGTTAATCACAGATCTATTCAGTTTAAATCTGATTAGGTCTCACAAGATTATTGAGGGTTGAATTTTGAGGCATTATCAATTAGCTAAAATCCCACAGTCCAATCCGTTGGGCGTTGCGCTCTACAGAGCGGCAACTCCAGGTAGAGTTTTGAATTGATAGTCAGTGACAACTATTAAATGACAAATGCGTTTGTATAATTTTCTTTTTTGTGTCTCATTTGTTGAATAAAACAATTCATAAACTATTGAACAGTCTGCGTTTCTGATGTATCAAAGGGACAGGATTTCCTTGGATTTTGTGTCTCAGTATACTAAGTTGCAGACTAGCTGTTTTGGTGTGTACCAGTACTGTGTACAGTCTAGCGTTTACACCCCTGTCCACTTCTTAATAACTGTGTAATCAGCGAGCTTTTCTAAAGAAAGATCTTTCATGTTAAGGTACTAATAAGGTAACAAACGACAAAGTTTTACCTTCTATTTGAAAAATTTCAAAACTGCATCACTCCGGTAATGAAGTGATCTCTCCTCTAAAGTGACCTCTCGTCTTGACATCAGAAAGAGTTGGTCTATCCGGGAAAAAGTGATTTTTTAGAAATTCCCTTTGCATGCATTGTAAATTACGGCCGCTGAGGATGTGCTTGAATCTAAGAGACAACATTCTATCGCGGGAAGTCATCACCAAAGTAGGGACATTTGAGAATAATGTAAAACACACAAAGAATATGAGGAAGAGAAAACTATTTTTTACATTTCTGTATAGAATTCCTGTTAGGCTTCATAATGGGATAACAGGTCTTGGGAATTTAGAACGAAAACCATAGACATCACTGGACATGGAAGACATGCAGGGAGTCAAGACACAGCAATATGAAAAGTAACGTTTTATTTATGCATTTCATCAGAACATAGTTTGCTGATAATTACCATTCGGCTGAATCAGGACTGCATTGTTGCACGCAAAAAGCAACATATTTTATAATACACAAGAGAAATATATACAAACATTTAAAAAGTAATTACTTGGCAATTGATAATGGAAACAGATTTGGTTTCTCCGATCATTAGACAAAATATGCATGGGAAATTAAACCCTACATCTCTGATAAAAATATGATTGGACAAAGAATGTGATAGTAGCGAACTAAGGATCCCTTGGAACATGAGAAGGAAACGAAACGTTCTGGTTTCTTTCGAAAAAAAGGCTATGGCGCTGTCGAGAATATCTAATTGCTATATCATAGACAAAAAAATCGATTTCAAAACCTCTACTTCCTTCCGATAAGACGATGAATGAGTTGCACTTGGCATGTTGTGGACATAACGCGTACGTCACACCAAATATTGTTCATGTTTGGGGTCTTTAACTCAGTCCTAAAATTCTGAACTATAGCAAGGTAAGGTTATTTTGTTCTGTGTGTAAACTCTCTGGAAACACTTTTTTAAAGTTTACAACTTTGAAACGGAAACAGAAAAGAAAACTCCGCACACAGAGATGTCTTTCAAAAATTGTATTGCAACCATTAATCTTGCAAATTTCGACGGAAATCTAACAGCCCCATTACAGGATGTGGGAAATTCATTGTTTTGTAAATATCACGTATTTATACGATTACAGTAAATAGAAATACACACATCATAGATTAGGCTATATACTTTTAAAAATATATTTACAATACAGATAGCTCGATCAATACTTGATCAATAACAATGATTTTAAAGAAGTTTTTTCTTGTGCCAGAGTTCTCTTCGATATCTGGCTGAGCACCGGGTGCACCATCTATAGCGACATACATATTGCTGTAATTTTCTAATCAACATCTGGACGTAAGATCCGTCCACGCAAATATCATCAATAAAATTGTCTTCTTATCGATTCAGGAGGATAGCTGTTACAGGGGACAAATCTGAAATGGCGTAATGCTAAGAACGCCATATGCCCAATTTTGTTGCCTATACTCTTTTACAGCAACGTGTCAATCTTTAGCTGGGCATCGTTCCTTATAAACTTGCAATACATATGGTATGTACAAGAGTGAAACAATAGCTTGGACTACTGCCAAATTGTCATTATTATGAAAATATGGCAACACCAAAAGTAACAGTTCAAGACTTTGAATACATAAAGCTGAAAATAACCGGGATGGATTACAACATTTCCAAACATTATTAAGAATTTCATGAAGGCACTGTTAAGTTTGTACAAGAGGTTCTACATATACTAGATAATTAGATGTTCCCAGGTGCGTTCATTAATAATAATGTACACTACTGTTGGTTTAAGAATCCTTAGAGTGCAAAACTTTATTCGCTGGTTCATTTTCCGTGATATGGTGTTGTGGGATATGTTGAAGAACGAGTGAAATTTACCAACGAGAAAGTACGTCGCGCGTAAGTAGTAACAATAAGGCAAAATAGGGCAATAAGTCAAAAAATTCACTTCCAATCTCTCAGTGATACAGAGCGCATTCATCGCAGAATTTGAATATGAAAATAATTAAATACATCAAGGAATAGTAAGTTTTTAGCACCCTTTCAAGTGTTATATAATCAAAAGGGCTGATTGATCACTCTGCTTTCTAAGATTAGTGATATGCTCAATAAAAGGCAAATTGTACATTCTACTCGCAAAGTTGAGAGTTGTTTTGAATGAGTGGAAGTAAACCGCGGTTAACTCTCCTGTATGCACAGTTGGACATCCTTTTCATTGCTTCACGTGAACAGCCAAATGACGTGCACACTGGCAAATCTATGGGACGTTTTTAAAGGATGCAGCTTTATTATTTGCACGTCATAGTTCCGCCTTTCCGTCGGCAATGCCCCCTTCCGGAAAAACGCCTTCAATGTCCAAGTTTGCCGCATCTTCGTCGAGCTCGTCTTCGGCACCCGTGTACTTCTTGGCCCTCTCCTTCTTCTTTCTCCTTGCGGTACACGTCGGTCATGTATTTGTCGAACGCGGCTTGCTGCTCTGGCGTATCCGCAACGTTGATCCAATTGTTGGCAATCCATTTGGTGCCTCTATGGACGTCGCATCCGCCATGGAGCGTGTAGTTGTCCATATCACCTATCCAGCCTGGTCGAACAGAAAACACAAACCAGAGGGCGAAATGTCATTTCTCTGACAGGGACTCAATATCTAATCTGAAAACCTATATAATACGAATAATTTATGTTGTTCTGCGATGCATTTCAGAGATATAAGTTCCAATCCCAACATTCTTCAATATTTGTGTTGGCTGTCTGAGAATACGCAAGTGTGAAAGTTGTGTTTTTGTTTGCAAAATGAAACCATCGAAAATATGATATTCGCGGCTTTGTGTTTTATAGAACGAACGACTTGAATCTTGTATGCTGTTCTTCATGTTAAACACGCACACTCTTCGTAAAGACAAACGAGAATAGCAGTGTATTGTGTGGACAAAAGAGGTTTATACAACCCTAAATCTGCTTAGATTCAAAGCTATCTGGTCACGATATGAAGAACCTTTATATAGACAAATGCAAGTTCTTTCAAATGTAAGACTATGCTAGCTTTATTTCTGGCACTGTTTAGCACATCAGCTTCAAAGCGCTGTGGCTTGTTATCTCTGAGTATATTTCTGTGAAATGCAGGAAGATATGGCATGGTATTGGTTAGAAAAGAAAGCAATGGCGTCCGGCTCTATACTGAATATTGCGCAATTACCCGTTTCTCCGTCGACATAGTGGTTGTACCACATCACAGCTTTTCCCTTTTCGGGTTTGACCACAACGTTGGAATCAAGGCAGTGTGAGCTGAGGTCATACAGCCGGTTACCAGCCGCCCTCAGCGTCTGTGGAGAGATCAAATAAGAAAGTTTAATAAGACGCAAATAAGGTAGAGCTAGAGATAAGACGAACCACAATATTCCATAACTATTCCAGTTGTGAATCGGAATCGGAAGGAAGAACCCGATCAATATTAAGGACTTTGTTTGCACATTTTGCGAATCGTGACTTTGATATCTTTGACTAAAATTTCTCAAGAAACTGATTATAGGGCAATAGCTGCAACTTTTGATCACATTTTTTTACTATTTTTGTTTTACATGTCTCACTACAGTTTCTAATTCTACTCCTCAAAGCATATTGAGATGCGCAGTGTTCAGCTTGTTAACTATTCTTGTACATGTGCATACCTCATTGATATTGTTGACCTATGAATTCTGGCCCGGACTAGAATTCAAATGTAAACACTACGAGTGCATTATACGCGAACAGTCCCTGTGTTGACGAGCTACATGTAAATTGTGTGTCTTTCAACATACTTTGCGGGTTAAAACAAGAACTGCAATTGATATACAAAATCAATGGTGAGAACGTACCAGAAGGTACAACTACTAAAATTAGTTTATGTGAGAATTTTAATGAATTATTTTTCACTGGCACGATCCGCGAATACAGAGTTACCGTGTAATCATCCAATTCATCGTGAATATCATTAGGTTTCGGTGAACGCCAGTAATTATGCAGTTGTCTACACGGCAATTCGTAATTCGAGAAATAGAGTAGCTGTGTTTGACATCACTTTTTCACAAGTTTTATTTATGGAGTAATTTATTATTTGCAGGATCTGTGAAGCACACTGGTATGGTAGGGAGATAGATAAGACATACGCCATCATGTTGTACAACAGTCCACTACACTTGCCGCGACATGAGAGTTTAAGTAATTTCTTCCATCCAGAAAAAAAATGTATGTTATTCAGAACAACAAACCGCAAACTTCATAAAGTGAGCTTTTTTTACATCCACACAGGCGTAATTTGTATTGTTTTACTTCGTAAATAATATATGATATATACATAGATGATTCGGATTCTCAAAATATAACAATACTTTATTGATCCCCTGCTTATGTGGATTAATTTTAAACCCCACGGAGGAAATTAAATTTCATCTCTTGTTTTCCTAATAATAATTTTCCCTTAAAGATATACTGTCACCTGTTATAATTTTGCCACAGCTACCACGGTAAGAGAAAATCTAACCGATCACAGATTTTAAGCGCGTGGCCGCTTTTTAAAAACAGCGCCCTCACATGGGCATTTTGAATACAAAGGTACGCCCCTTTGACCATATATGGGCATATTTAGATTACAGGTGACTGTATACCTTTAAGAGTTAACGTCTGGACTGGCGGCCATTTTGAATTTCAAATTTGAAATTAAATGTCGGTAAAATGTACGCAATTTGATTCTCTACAACCAAAATTTGCTTGGACGCCCCTTATATTTATTGTTGATTTCTGAAGTGAACGATTTACTGTTTACTTGAAGAAAGTTTGAGCAAAAGCTTGAAACTTTCCGTCTCGAGTCATGTGCAAAGGAACCAAGTTGAGCATGCGCACAAATGACCTCGGGTATCAACAACGACCTGTGTGATTTTTTGTCGATGAGGGCGTTTGCTTAAAGAATAAGTGACGCTTGAAGTGGGTGGACTACTACATTATGATTGGATTCTATTATACATTGTCTTGTAAATAGAACGAAAACGTGTTTCAAATCAAATGGCATGAATTAATAACGACTCACCTCTACTGTAAATGTTTCGTTATTTGCCACAGGAAAAGCTGTTTCACCGCCGTCCTCTACGTCATTTAAATAATACAATATTGTCATGTACCTAGAAGGGGAGTGAAAAGCAAATTTCAGGAATGAAATTATTATGAGATGACAAATTGGAAAAATTGTCTTAGAAGAGTCTTTTTTCCATGACAGCAACGGAAGGCTTTGTTGAGTTTAGCCACGGTTCCTCCACAACTTTTGTGGAGGGACCGTGGTTTAGCTTATAAGGAGAAAAGGCTCGCTAAATACGTGTGTCCCTCGTTGGAACGCGTTATCCCTTAACCTTGATGGCACCAAAATTGTTAAACTTTTACCAGTTCCGGCTTTTTAATCTGAATCAAACAAAACAAGCGAAAACAAATGTAAACAGACAAACATTTAGCTAAACATGGGTACAAATACGCAGGTATGAAGAAAACGGGCAAATTTTCAAAAAATAGCGCATACGCAAAAAATTAGCCCATACGCAATTATTGTTTTCTAACCTGCAGAGTCTGTACGTCATATTGGTATGGTCTGTGTAATTGAAACCCATTTGTCCGCAGGTGATATTCGGACCGATCTCTCTGTCTTCCGAGTCGTAATGAGCATGATAGTGACCGCCTACTTCATAGTACACGACCTAATGCAAAAATGAAATCGGAAGAATCCGAAATAGCAAAAAAAGATGAAATGTGTATCGGCGTAGCTGGAACGCGTCAATTAGCAAAGTTGCAAACGGCGTTTGGATACCAAAGATTGTGGCCAAAACCATAAGGCTGAAAAGAAAAGAAAAGGTTTGTTTATCATCCCCGCTTCAGCCGTTGACTTTACGTTCGCTCGGACAGAAAATGAACATGAAAAAATCTCACCGCGCTTCGAATTCGCACGGCAGATATTGTTAATAGCTATAGGGTTACGTGTACACACTGTACGGTTCTGAAGTAAACAGATTGTCGCCATCTTCCACTTGACACTCAGTAGGATTTACTACAGTGCTTAAATGTTCTTGTTTTCGTTATCTTTACTATTTTCGTTTCCGGAAGTCGGATCTTGTTAATTGAAATAAAAACTGAAATAGAGTAACGACCTAAAACAACACGTAACCGCTCAAAGGGTCTTTTATCAGGAGGTATACTACTGACAAGGGAAATTATACCTTTATTGAGGAAAATGAAAGTACTAACATCATAAATAGCAGCATTTTTGTAAGCTTTAACCCTTTGAGTGCTATAGTCATTTTTGTCACCTTTAAAAAATATAATGCAAGCTATTTTTTTTTAAATCTAGACATTTTTGTTCAGATTATCACCAAAATTTTGATAAAAAACTGAAGGCAATTACAAGTTATGTCCGTTTGATTAAAAATCATCAACACTATTACAGAAAAAATCATAATAATTGGTAAATGTCGCACTAAATTTTTGAGGGAAAAATTATATCACTCAAAGGTTTAAGCATTCGTCAATGTAGGGTGAACATATTAAAGCTACGGCTGCACTGAAGTGAGAATCATGCAATCGGAGAATATACCTGCAGTTGTTCACTGTATTCAATTACGTTCCTCGGTAGTCTTGTGAGCTTGATCACTCTCTCTCGTAGCGCCCTCAATACAGGATTGTCTGTGGTGGTCTGTTGCAGCCATGTTTGTTTGCTGTGGCGTATTTTATTTGCTCCACTGTTCGAAGTCCTTTCATCCATCCACTCACGTATACTCGTTTCATTCAGAGCCACGAATTCTTTCACGTTTAGCATATCTGAAAGTGATTGCAGCGCCGCCAAGTGTTACATTACCCAATTCGGGAGCTGTGGCTGATAGAAATGGAATACTCTTTTTCGCTAAGCACAAACGTCAACTAATAGTTCATCGATCCTCTCACGAAGTTAACATTTCCAACAGGTTATAGTTATAAACAAAACAGAGCCCTTTAAATCCGCTGAAAAGATAGATTCACTACAAATCTCCGTGGACAGTGTAAGACAGAAAGGGAATGAGATACTTATTGCGATAAATCGCACTCTGGAGAAATAAATTCAATTAATCGAAGGTCGTAAAAGCGAATCACGCACGGGGTAATGATTTAACCCGGTTCAAGATATACAACAGCGATCTAATGTCGAGTCAAGCTTTCTGTACATACCTACTGAAGCGACTGTCATGTACAGAGATATTTCAATTATCTCTCTCTCTCTCTCTCTCTCTCTCTCTCTCTCTCTCTCTCTCTCTCTCTCTCTCTCTCTCTCTCTCTCTCTCTCTCTCTCATGAAGTCACGCGTGTTTTGGAAGAAGTCACGCGTGTCTTGGAAGAAATCACGCGTGGTTTGGAAGAGGTAAGCTGTAAAAGGATAACATTGAAAAGCGACTCTCCAGGGAGTGACCTCAAATTACTCACCGTCACCATCATGATCCATATGCAAATCTTTGTACCTATACGATTAAAGACAGACGTAGAAATTCTTAAGGCAATAAAACATTGAATGGTCGTCAACAATCTACCTAGTGTAATCGAGTTTTAGGTTACTACCGTGAAAATTAAACAAAAGTAATAGTTCTTCGTAAATCATAACCAACTAGAAATCAAGGATTACATCAGAACAGAACCTTCTGAGACGTTGGGAGTGAGATATATTGAATGGTTTGATGAGTTCAAGAAAGTACAAGATATTAACGAAAGACCGCCATTTCTGACAACATAGGAAAATACGGCCTCACAGGATGTGTTTTCTATGCTATAATATGAATACATTTAGAGTAAAAAGCTCTGGTTAATGTCTTCAGAAACTTCTCCTCACAGTAAGCGTGTAATCTATATCTGGAGAAGACTTCTCGGTCTTCCCCATTTTGTAAGTGCGCCATGTATGCTCGCGATGTCGTGTCTCTGGGTTAGGTTATTAGGCGTAATACGTACAGTTTCAAGTGTCGGCTTGAAAACTCATCAAATGTATTACTTGCTGCTATCTGTTCATCGGATAGGGTGACAGATTGTACATTCTTTAAGCTTTGGAGAAAGCAACTGTATCTCCTGTAATTGTTTTTTCGTGTGTATTTTTAACAATGTTAAACTTTTCTGGAAAAGGATATATCAAGGGAACTGAGTGAATTTTCCAAGAGACCATATTTGGATTGAAATGTCCTCTACCACGTGGCAATCAAGTTCAGTATTATCTTGACACACAGTATATTCATATCTAACATTTTGCAGTAACTTTTCTACATCATGACCTTTCTTTTGTAATTTGTCTCCTATACATGGCATTAGATGTTCACTGGACACAGGTCAGTCGATTATGGAGATGTTGGAACTGAGTGCACATTTAATATTGACATCAACAGGTACTGCGGACAGACTGAACGTTTGTCTTTACCTCTTTGGGTGGAGAATATGATACCGCTGTCGACAGAGCCAAAACGCATTATCACATGATTATACAGTGATTTTACCTTCAAACTTACTGGCTTTTTAATGAAGTGTATTTTGGATTAGCAAGCGACTCCTCTCTATTTCAAATATTAATTCCGAGTAAAATAAACCCCATTCAAAGCGCCTGATCCATTTATTCAAGATGTCACGGCTCCAGAACGGCGGCTACCTGTCTGGATCTTCGTGCTATTGATGTAACAATTTCAATTTCCCGCGGATTTATTACTGTGCACAATCAATCATTATGCTTCTGTTTTGGAAGACATGATTTCCCCATTTTATTTCGCAGAGCCTAAGAACACTGTGAGCTTACAATTGCAAGCCTTAAAGACAACCGTAAAATCGACGTCTATGTGTTCAGCTTCAAAGTTGCGCGGTATATCTAGTGCAGACCAAGCAAGCACAAACTAAGCTGTGTAGGTCTGACTGTTTGTGTGTCAGTCTTTTGCAAGTGCTACTGGGAATGTTTGCTGTCGAGGGAAAGACCAGTAGATCTTGGGAGTGGGTGGTCAAAAACAGACAAAAATTGAAACTAGTTTGCAAAAAATAAAAAAAAATAAAAGAATAAAAAAAAGACGATAAATCTGACAGTTTCCTTAGAAAAGAAATAGCACATCATGACTCACTTGGAAATTTTTTTTCAAAAATTTACAATTGTGTAAACAATATATTCACAATCCGATTGTGACCACCCCAACCTCCAAAGATCTAATGGTCCGTCCCTAAGGACAAAGAAAATGGCGGACGCGGCAACTGACAACTTAGCGAGAACATTTCTTCAATCAAATCATTCTCACTACACAACTCTCGTTAAATCGTTCCCTCCGCCTCACTTAACGATGTCGCCAAATCTATCGGCGGTGACGAACAAGGTTGAGACCTTGTCAATAACAGAATTTCGATCAATGATAACGGTTATTAAGTGAGGAAGCTGACACGCGATCTCCAACATCGCTTACGCCCGGATCGACATTAAACGGAAACCTGGAAAACGATTTTTCTACGATGCTGGTTTCTACAGCCGACTTTGCAGTCGACTTTGTCAGTGTATTGGAAAAATCTTGTTGTGATTACAACTTATATTGTGTATGGTGTATTACACGAACGGTAATACAGCGTTCTGATAACAATCGCATCTCCATGAAAGAAAATCTCATTAAAATTTCATCTAAAGTTAAGCTTGACTGAAAAGCCAACATTTCCTTATGTTTCTAATCAAAGAAAAGACCTTCGGTTGTTGCTAGTCTGGCAATCGATCAAAACGTGTATTAGATGCAGCCTTCAGACGAAATTACGTTTCTGTAACATACTCCGGAGGACAATTTATTGATTTGCCGCTATTTTCTGCCATATAACAAGGGGATTAATTTCTTTGAATCTAATCAAGTCAATTTCTTACACACCTTCGCTGTATCTCGAGAATGATCATCGTTTTTGTAATATATTCATTGACGGAACGACCTGTAGTGACGACCTGACGAACCGACTCTGGTGCCACTTTACTGTGAAGTAGTCTACGCAGAAAGTCTCACGAAATACGATAGAACTGACCTTAAACAAATCACAAAAATGTTCCTATTTCTGTACTCCTTCAACAAATTTCAGACTACTTAAATAATGTCGCCAAGAAACTTAGTGGTGTATTCTACGTTTCTTGCAAACTACAGCATGTTGGTTGCTTTTCTCTCCTTGTTGGATAGATTATCAAATTTAGGTCATTAACTTTGCATATAATTATACATATTTACAAACATACACATAATACAGGATTGCAGAGCAATATTGCAATAAAAATGATAACACATCAAGCATGTTTTGTACATATTACTCGAGTTTCACGCACTCACGCGATCGTTAGATAGGTCGATTTTAATGATTAGTCTCTCTCTCTCTCTCTCTCTCTCTCTCTCTCTCTCTCTCTCTCTCTATATATATATATAATATATATGTGTGTGTATGTGTTTGTGTGTGTGTGTGTGTGTGTGTGTGTGGAAGAATACTTGCCTATCGTTTATCTTTCTGATGATAGGCAATGAGGCAATGTATCCGTCGAAAAATTGCGTAAGAGTATGTTTTCTCTCGTAAATCGTAAATCGTAACTCGTGATGATTATTTTCATTTTCTTCATCTATCACCCGTTGAAAAGATATTCTGTGAGCGCTAAATTCTCTAAGCTCCGAACAGATGTGACCTGTCCAGAAGCTGCGCGCAGCTTCACGTGGGCGGTTATACCCTACACAACTGGGGAGCCGAACCACTCCCGTGAGAAATTTAAACACATTTGGCAGAACACTTCTAGAGTTTCCCCACGCGGAAGGCAGCATTGGAGAGAAGATTGAATTATTCCCAATATCCCGTCTGCCTTTGCAATCGCTAGGATACCCTATGTGCTGCTACTGACTTCTTCAAGGGCAGATGACCCCGCCACGTTATTAATTTTGATCCTAAAACCAGAAAAACTAGGCTGCGAATAAATTCGGGAGGAAAATTGAATTAAAGAAGAAAATACATGCTGACAAAATAATGAATTATTATAATCACAGCGTTATGAGCTTTCTTGTGAGTAGATTCTAAGACGGGCGAAAAGTGAGCGGCACCTCTTATATATGGATAATTTTCTTTCTTTCGGTGTCAATAGTATCCGGACCTTTCGTATACGTTTGGCATCGATCCGGTATCTTGTTCAACATTTAAGGCGGATCAGAACGTCTGTAGTGTTGTAAATGTGTGATTACGCCTGCAGTCGCATTTGTATTGATGTGTATTATATCTACGGAGACACTAAAACAGAATTTAACTCTCGAGACTTAAAGAGTTCAATCGCAGATTTACAACCAGGGAGTGCCGATTCGCTCCACGTCGTACATAAGTATGGAAAACACGGTCAAACAATTGTCTACGATTGGCTTTATGTTAAGGTGTAGAAGTATGGAAACACATTTTATGTGTTGTGATGGCATTACTTTGATGCACTGATTGATCAATAGGCCGCAACTTCTCGAAGCACGCTGACCAATACTGAATGTATGTGCACGTACATACAGTTTGTTACGTACATACAGTTTGGTTAAGTGTTATTACACATTGGGTCAGTATTACATATTAGGTTAATTATACATATTGGGGTGATATATTTGTCGACGTGCTTCAAGAGACTCGGAACCTTTGTAGAGAGTAATAAATCTATAGTAATGACAGGAAAGAAAATGTCAATGTTTGTTTTCACAGATAAGAAGAGGTGCAAAACGTGGATGCAAGGCAAAACCGATTTATCCACATTATTGTTCTTTCTAGAAAGCCAGATGCAAAGAACTTACAACGTAAAAGGTCCATTCTGCCAGACGTGTCTGGCAAAAATTGAACAGGCACATGTCATTTAAAGAATAAGAACTAGTTTTCCGTTTTAAGGAGAACAGGTCGGGCAGTAAGAAGTGCTAAGTAATGGACATTGAAAGATGTTCAACCTACATTTGTCTTATGTCATTCGGAGAGAAGAAACCTCCGTGCGCTACTTCAAGACTGTTGATGATCTGTGTGAGGGATAAAGAAAACATGAAGCATTAGCATAGCTACAACCACCTGCGTCTACCATTATCAAAGTAAATGTCAATCAGGCGGAGACGAAATCCACTTTGAAACATTCAAAGCATGTAGGATACTCAAATATTATGTTCCTCTCCGTCTGACGCTGAAAGTTAGATAGCTACGTGAATGGATTTATAATGCCGAGCAACTGACAAAAGGATAGCATAAGAGTAAACGTTTGGAAGTTATTCAGCAAATTTCGTCTTCCTTCTCATTCGCTGAACTAATGCCACCGGATTTTTAAAGCCTACTTAAAAATATATTGCAATTACTGCCGTGGTATAGCATCTTCTAAAACACGGTCGTGCTCACAGCACGTTTGTTCTGTCTACGTGAGCTGAATAATGATCGTCTAGGGAAACGATGTAGACGATCCCACATCTAAACCGTCGTTATTGACAACATTCTTGCAATTTATAGAAAACAGAATAACCATCGTAATAAAATCGTGTGACCGAGAGATGTTCTTTCTGAGCGATTTATGGAAAGTATAATGTATGTACTCTAGAAATATATCTTACACTGCATAGTTTTAGTCCATGGGACAGATCGTAATCTTAAAATTTACTTAAAAATGACTTTAAATTGTAGCCTTTTCACACATATGTTACCCTTGATTAATGTGGAGAAATGAGAGGCGTACTCGACCAATTTCTTCAATCTTCAAACGATCTTTATTTATTGCAGATTGAATAAATTGGTCGAGTACACCTTTCATTTCTCCACACTGTGTCAAGAATTTGCTGTACTCTCGCTTCTCCCTGATGACTTCAACACTTGCAGTTGGACTGAGTCTATTTCTGGAATTCCGTACTTGATTATTGGTATTTGGATTTCAATCAAGGGAAATAACAGTGATCGATTAACTGTAGGATCTGATTAAACTTGTAGCCTCCTCAATACGATCTTCAGATGATACAAAACACTGACATACTATATGATATCATGTTTAATTTTAGAGTAATTCTTGCAGAAATTTTTGTCGTCACTAAGTTAACAATAGTGACTTCAGAAAATTGTATGAAAACCTTCGGATGTAGTCAGGACCCTAATAGGTTCATAGAAAATTAAACACGAAAACAAATCTTTGGCAGGTGAGAACATGTTGACATACTCTTCACAATATGACGTCAGATACCATCAATTGATATTTATTGTTTAGATTGTAACATATTCCGAGTGTGAGATGTAGATTGGTTTATGCTGGTGCAAAAAAAATGCTTAAGGATGTGCTCACTGCTTTCGCAACACTTAACATCACCTTGTCGCTCTGCAACAAAAATTCATCATGGTTTCCTTGTACGTATTTTGCGGTATTGTCTTCTGTTGTACGCCCTTTTGCTTTATATTGTTTGCGCGTATAGACTTGGGATAATTTGGGATACATAAGTATGTTGGTTCCAACCACAAATTTTAATCGCATATCAAAACACGATGTTCAGAAAAAACTTTTATGACTATATAGAGAGATGTAGGCGAAAAGAGGAAGAGGGTACATTTATAACTACTAAACTAGGTAGTCCATTTACAGTGCGGTTGATTAAAATACAAGAGCTGTCTTTGTTACCACTTAGACAAGAAACACTGATTAAAACATGTCCGTGTTTTCCCCATGGACAAAATGTAAATGGAAGTTACAATTTTTGTATCGACACACTCAGTCTAGATTTATAATTAGGTGACTCTCATAAAACGTTAAACCCGTCCTACGTAAAGTACTTTCAATTAATTTAGGGAACTGCATTGCTAACGTTTTATGACCCCCTTGTACAATCAATCCAAAACAAGTACGAGCAACTTTCCCCTAATGGCCATCCGTTAAACTATGATTGATAATATTTATTAATTTGCAAAGTTTAACACACGGCTTTAATATCATAATAATGTGTTATATGTCGTATGTTGAGTTTCTGTATCCAGTGATAAGGCTGAAAAGGCCAGTATGTTAAATTTTGATGAATTTTCCACGGTTTTTATTTTTATGTCAACTATACTTTCTTTTAATTACTCCAAAAATTATGTTGATATATTCGGTCGATTCTGCTAGTGCATTTGTAACTTCATTGTTATTATTGATATGTGAATTGAATTCTGGCCCGGACAAGAATTTAAATGTAAGCAATATAGTGCATTTTACTCGAATAGACGCAGTGGCGGCAAGTTAAATAGGGGATGTTTTAACATGCTTGAGTTTTTGCAGAAGAACAAGAACTTGTAATTGACATAAAGAACAAGATCAGTGAAGAAACAAAAATTACAGCTATTGTCCCTTTCAGGTTATCCCAAGTTGTAGACACCAACAGCCCGGAAATTAATGGCGTGGCCTTAACAGATGCTCACTCGTGCTTTGAATTAAAATGTGATGTTGGGTCGTAAAGTTGAACTTTCAAAGTTCTTATAAAAGAACCACTGTCATATTAAACATTAGACGTATTTCTGCGTAGTTGAAAAATAATGGAAGCACTATGAGACATGAGTGATCAACCTTAAAAGAATGATATTAGTAGATTCACTTGCAATAAGGTACATGCATGTAGGTACATCCATGGTTGACTATAATAGCATTAATCCATAGTTATACTTCGTGAAAAAAAGGTTAAGTAGACCATTCCACTGATTAGATGAACTCTGCCAAGCATGCGCGGGTAGTATTTTGTTCACATTTGATATTTTGTAGATTCCTACAGGCCATTTACGTTGATTACAGTTAGTCTTAATAAGAGAAGAGTCGAAATGAAGACATGAATACTAATGCAGTGATGAATGTTTTGAATCAGACCTACGGCAGAACATCCAGGAAAAAGGTAACACTGAATTTGTCTGTCGCTGAACGCCAGTACCCTGGATCTTGCAAAGTGGCCTGACGTTTAAATTTAAATCCACTTACGTTGGTTGAAACGGTCCCAACTCAATTTAGTCGAGGAACGAGGAATGAAATAAATCGAATATACGAGCCAGGGAAAATACACCCCGAGGAAGCGAAATTGGAACTATTGCATTTATTCAGAAAACGTATCTTGTGAGTCGCTGTAGTAATGGATGTTATTATATGGAGAATTTTTCATAATAGCTGTAGCGTAGAAATCCTTATTTCATCACCATGAAACCGGGCATTGGCAGCATGGCAAATGCCCCACCCTACAGTACGCAATTTCCCGGTATTAATGGAATTGTACTGATGCATAAAGCTACATGGCAACAACGGCTTACACACTCGCGCGCAAGCAAACACACACACGTACATACATCAACACGTAACACATATACAAACCAGTATGCGATAAATACATACATACATACATACATACATACATACATACATACATACATACATACATACTCATCCATATGCGTAAATGTACATGTAAATGTGTACATGTACGTTACATTTGTGCTCATATGTACCTGGGTCATTTTCAATAATAATAGAAAAGCGATCAATGATGAAAGAGATCTGATAAGCAAACGTCTCAAAATTTTGTATGACCATCGGAGACAAATGGCGAGAAAGAAAAGGTAGTATGTCCCTTGAACTGTTGCCTGAATTCACAGAAGGCAAAGGAAGCAAGCCTTGGTTCAGACACCGGTGCGTTGTTGTGAACGAACCAGTTGGGTATTTTAAATTCATTCAAGCAAAAGGTACTCGCGCCCTTAGAGCATTTCCACCGAGAAATTGTCACCAAACAAACTTGAAAACTTTTTTTAAATTTTTGAGACATCAGAGTATCATTTCGTATAAGTACAGGTAGATTTCTCAAAATGTTAATAGAATCACACTCCATCCATACGGAATGGTACTTATAATGTATGCCTTTATTGCTGTAGATATTCTTTTACCTCTTCAATGTCGAGGAAGCCATTTTTGTCTTCATCTAACCCTTTGAAGAGTTCTTCCATTTCCATATCGATTTCTTCTGCTTCCTCGTCATATTCTTCAAGATCTTCCAGAGTTGTGCTGTTGAACAACTCTTTCTTCTTGGCCAGGCTAACGATGTGATCGCAGTCTTCATTCGACAGGAAATGCGGTATTTCTAATCACAGAAGACACAATACTTCAAGTCAATGAAAATGTTCTCTATGGAATATCAAGTGATGTTCCTGAACCCACCATGCTCTATTCTACTCTTGAGAGATTTCCTTTAAGGAAGTGAAATTGATAAGATCAAGGAAACGGGTAAATTCCTCAAATCACCGAACACTCGGACAGGTGTCTCGCTCACTAAATAGACTTGAGAAATTAACTTTTTATGAGTACGCTGGCAGCAGAATGGTAAATGTTTAACCCTTTGAGTGCTGTAATTTTTCCCACCAAAATTTAAGTGCAACATTTTACCAATTTTCATGAATTTTTGAGTAATTCTTTTAATAATTTTGGACCAAATGGACAACGTATTTCATTGGCTACACTTTTTTATCAAAATTTTCGCAAAAATCCGAAAAAAATTGACTGGGAATATTTTAAGGCAATAAAAATTGACTATGGCGCTCAAAGGGTTAAACAACGTAGGCGTTTACCCATGTTGCCGGAAAATCGGAGCTCAATATCAACATTTTATTTCTTCTTCACTGTGTCATATTCGCACAGTCAACGTTTTCAAACGACGAGTAAAGTAAAATATGCTTAAAACTGAACAATTAATCAAATTTGTAGATAATTCTACCACATACAAGATATGTGAAGTTGTCCGAAGTAAGTCGCGGCGACATATTCCTTAGCAGTTTCACCAGTTTTACGTTCGCTGGTGATCAATTTAACTACAAAGATGATTAAAATCAGAGCAAACACTCGTGAAGTTTCGCTCGCTGGTAATTATTTCCTAGGTGGCACACTCAAAGAATCATAGATACATCACACTTTCGCCCACCTACTTTAGCATATCTGTGATCTTTCGACAAGACAAGCATAATCAAGAGTCGTGTACGTCAAACAAAACATAGCACACTTCTTCACCGCTTAAGATAGAATGCGCCTTGGGACAGACACTCCGGCTCTCAACTTTCAACAATACGTTTTAATCCATGGCTCATTAGAGTACATAAAATTCCAACCGTCTTACTTTAATGAAAATCAAAAATGTATTTTTTCCCATAGAATTAACACCGTGACAATGGCTATTTTGATTTTTCAATATCGGCAAACTTAAAGTAATTTCTTTCTCCGGTGCCAATATTTGCATGCTGATCCCCTGATTTATAAGCTTATTCTTGATTTGGAATGAGAATGGATGAAAGTTTCCTGCCGAAAGTTTGAGCAAAGTTTAGGTCTTTCACTTGCGAGGTTCATACTACCTTAAAAAATTATCTTAAGGTAGTTCGCGCCTCGAAAGTGAAAGACTTAAACTTTGGCTCAAACTTTCCTTGAGGAACATTTCCACCATTCTCTTTCAAAATGAAGAATAAAAAATGGGGGTCATCGTGCAAATTTTGGTACTAGGGGAACAAATAACTCAAGATTTACCGACATTGAAAATTCAAAATGGCCGCCATCCTGTGTTAACTCTATGGAGAAAAAAAAAATTTCGAATTTCGAAAAACTAAGCCGGAGAAAAGTTTTCTTACATCAAGAGCTGGAAAATGAACCCCAAAAGAGGTATATCAGAAAACAATTGTAAAAGTTTGAGAGGCCAAATTTGTGTCCCCGAGGCGCGTTCTACCTTAACCAAAGTATCAGGTGCAGAATGATGACTGATCTCGCCATCATGCATGTCTTAATTTATCAAAATTGTTAATAAAGTCTGTCTGCACTCAGCATTAAACCCAGAAATCCGCATACGGAGTCACATCAATTTGGAGACATTGTGCCTGATTTATTTATATACATCATGTCAGTAGTGATACATTCATTGTACCTCGAGCTGAATCACCATTATGCTGATAAACAGATAACTACATTTTGATCTGTCGACAGAACTCAAGAAAAGGTGCTCTGAAAGTGGCTATTGTGCTAGCAACTGAATAAGCTTCTATCAGCATCTGCGGAACTTTCCGAGTTCAGATCCTGCTCCGTATAAAATGACATTTAAATATTGTGCTTTGGCTTGCCAATTAGTGCATTTGATTTTAATCGAATTCCTCGTGGCACGTCTATAAAAGTAAGATAAGGTGCATTTCACACTACATGTAGAGTGTAGGACACTCTTTCAACGTACATAGATTGAAGTTTCAGAGGCAGACTACATTTGGCGCTAAGTTTGCTTCTAGGCGTGTAACGTTGAAAGTTGGATACAAGAACCGAAACGTCAAGTGTCCTTCACTTTAAACATAAGTCGTGGGAAATGTGAAAGGTCACTACATGCACATCTCTCCTCTACATTCACTTGTCTCCGTTTTTTAATGACCATAGTAAGCGAGATGGTCGACTCACTGTCACCATTGGCGCATGTTGCCGGTTACGTTGATTCATCAAACACGTCTACAGTGAGTACCCGTCTGTGTGAAATGCGTGTGGAAGTGCCAAGTCAACGACGCTACGCCCGTGTCTCGTACAATACTCACCGAATAGCAACGGTCGTAGACTTCGCGTAATGACGGTGAAGAACTGTCCGGGGGCAAGTTCCATTTCTTGTTTGTGACCGACCTGCAAAACAATTCATATAAGAATGAAACACATATAGGTTAATGATGCACACAAGCATATTAAAGGCAGCTTGAATCACTACCGTTAGGCGATGTTTGGAGGCTCATGTCTCTATCGGGGTGACTTACATCCGCGCGCGTTTGCATATGAATAAATAATAATAGGACAATCTTCAAAACTGCAAACATGGGGAAAACGGAAAATACTGTTCTGAAAATACTCTCGGGTATTTTCGACCTACGCACTTATTATATTGCCTCGGGCTCGCATTCTGTCTCCGTCGTTTGACATACTGTTCACTCCGACCAACCATTGATATTCCAAGAAGCCCTGTTGTTCAGAGAAAGCAGCTGATGGAGGCACGGAAAGCAGTGAAGAGGATCCGGGCAACCTGAATGGAATTTGCTTCCAACGACTGCGACTTAAAAGAAATAGCTAAGTCATTTGTTCCAGGTGTTTTTTCACTCTATTTATGAACTATAGAACGGTATTTGGTGTACACTTTTTATCGCCATGATAGAATATATGGTTGGTTAAACTCATGCGGCAAAAGGCAGGTCCTAGGCGTTACAAACTTTATGTAATTTTTTTACTCCATCGTTACAAGAGTGTTCACATATTGTTCAAGGTGAGCAGTAAGACTGGCATGTTAATGGTGACTGTGCGGAAATTGAATCTGCGCAACTCTACGTGCAAGTCGTCAGCAGCTTGAGAAATGTTTTCGACAGTAAAAAGCAAACTTTAAAAACATAACCACAGCGCGGCGTCTGGGTATGTCAACTTGGAACTTAAGTAGTACAACAAAATGTACAGACATGATCAGGGCATGGGTCGGTTTCAGCGGCCTTGTTTGATGTGTTTATTAACACGTAATTACCTCCCCTCTGAAGCATGCATACCTTGTTAAAGTCCCCCCTGTGCGATGCTATCTACGAAGCACGGAATGATAGTCTGACACACGTAATGGAAACTCGCGATCCTGTCGGGAGTAAACACTCAAAATCGAGCGCTGACAAGAGGAAGTAGACCTGCTCAGAAACAATGAGAAGAGTTCACTCGTGATTCCAAACACTTCGTTACAACGGAACGCTCAGAACAAACAATCTGCTATTAACTTCATGATGGTGTTCATATATAATGCATCTTTTAGACTCCGTTACAACGGAGGGCACAGAATAAACAATCTGACATTAACTTCATGATGGTGTTCATATATAATGCATCTTCCATCCCAGTTTATTCTTTTGTACGAAAACTGAAGTCCAGTTGTACTGTACAATAATAACCTTAACCGTATCTGAACTGAAATGAGTCTGTGCTTCATATCGAAATGGCACAGTTTTAAGGTTCCAAGACAAGAAATTCTCTAGTGGTTAATAAGCTCAGAACCCCCGTGAATTATACATTTTTCTGAAAGCCTAGATATAGGGGAATATTTTTGTTACTATAGTGTCATCATTGTTTACATAACTATTACGTGACAGGTAATTTGCATAACCTTTCAAAAATATATAATTTACGGGGGTTCTGAGCTTATTGACCACTAGAGAATTGTTAAGGTTAATTTCTTGTCTTAGAACCTTAAACTGTTTGGGAAGTTAGGAACTTGTACAGAAGTCATAAAATTTTCAGAAATCTTTTAAGTGAGGATTGGAGAAAAAATTGCCGTAACGCTGACGTTAAATATTTCATTTATTGATGAGAAGGCACAAGCATTCAGATGAGAAGGCACAACCTGAATGCTGGCTATTCGGCGGGGTCGAGCAATCTCATTGTCTAGTTTTCACAATCAATAAATCCCTTGCAAGTAGGAACGCTATCAGGTGGACGTTTAACCAAAGACATACTGAATGTTATTGGATTTCACTTCTGGTTCATTGGAACAAAGATGACCAAAATACTCGATGTGATCAGCTTCTGACAAAGGACGACATTCTTGTCGAAATATTCGGGCCGTCTCTTCTCAGGAGACGAGTGGTATAAATATGCAAAAAAGAAAGACGAAATGACCAGAAATCGAGTTTAACTCGATCAAACGAGATCGTGAGTTACTAAATGAGAGTAAAAGAGCATAAGCCTCGATGCGCAACAAAAAATAGAGCCTTTATTCAATTACCCTAAAATGATAATTATAGCCTCTATACAATCACATGAAAACGACATAATGATTCAAGCAACATGCAAGTCAGAACATATATTGCAGAGTAGACACGCGCTCCTGCTTATCTTTGAAAACAAAATATATAATCCAATACCATCAGTTTTAGGTGGGCGTTGAAACACATAATAATCGAAATATGAAGACCTAGTAAAATATCGAATATCGTATGTCAGTTCATTTTAATAAAATAGATTGGAAAATTTAAATCGTCACAGTAGCGACTTACAAGTTGGGAAAATACCACAAGATTATCTATACTGCTTCATTATTGCATGGAAAACAATCCGATATCCATTTATTTTATGGCTTAGACACTGAGCAGGGGATGGTACACGAGCATTGAAATACCAGAAGGCCGCGGCTGTGAGTACTGTCTTACGACATGGAAACAGCCGTTTTTTCATCTTTCTTATATTGCCCGAGTTGCAAGGCAAGTGTTAGCTGCAGTAAAAACCATAATTGACCTTTGTGGAACTGACCATTTTTTGAAAACCTTAGGAAATGGACCCAAGGGATTCGAAAGTGATGAAATACCTCTCCTTCGGCAATGCAGACAATCGTTATTTTGTGAAGAGTGAAACTTGTGTTATGAAATATTCAAAGGGGCTGAAAAGGAGTTTATCTTCGGTTTCCAGGTCCATCAGCTGTAATTGAGCCCAGTGATACTTGACGCCACTACAATTATTTGCTCGCGGACCCCCTAACTTTACAGCGTTGATGTTGAGTGGTCCCCTCCCCTCTCCTAGCTCTGACAGGCAGCTATGTAATGACGTTTTCGTTGGCAAACCTGAAGATAATTTGCTTTATCAGAAAAGATTCTCAAAGGAAAGAAGCTTTACCCATCCACACTTAAGCCGATTAGACTTCAAGTAATTTCTGGGTTTTGTTCGTTACGTTGCCCCTGGTAAGATTTGCAGCCACTGACGTGTGCGTACGGTGACGCATACAGCAAACATGGTGTCGGCCGCCATTTTCCGTCTAACAAACTCGTCCCGCTGTAAGCCGATTATTTATTCGATTCCAGAGAATTAGTCTACCGAGAGTCTGTCTTGTCACACCTAAGACTTATGAATAACGCTTGGTATCAAGAAATCCACGAGGTTTGGCATGTACACCGGCATAGTAGGGTCACGGGCTTGTCTACAACTGCCATACTGCCCAAAAGCTTTAATTATCTTGTAACACGTTGAAAACATACGATGTCAGTCAAGAGCGACGTATTCTATACCTTTCAATTTCGTCTGTCTGTGATTTAATACACTTGGCTAGTCAACGCGTTTTCCTGTAATATTTCACCGTGGAAAAATACTTCCCCAGGTTCCGTTGTTAAGGAAGCGACTCCCATAGCAACAGCCATGATTGTAATGCATTCCGCATTCACGCGTCCGTTGACATCGATGCATGGCAAGACTTTATTGTAATTTGCCTATGAAAGTATTGCGCAAAAATAAAAAATTCATATTTCAAAGTGAAACATGTTTTGTGTCAGTCCATCCTAGAGTACGATTTTGGGATGGCTGTTTGCCTAAAATATAGAATATGATAGAAAACGTAATAAAAATGGAATATTTCTTAACTCCCCTTCGAAGCTGCACGCCAAAAACAGTAAATCACATCTCAACTGACGTCAAATGCTACATACAGCCCTTTAAGCGACACATTTCCATTGATTCTATTCGAGAATAAAAAAAATCAATCCATACGACCTAAGGATAGATATACGTCACTGCGCCAGGTAGATTTGTGGCCAATAAAACGTGTGTTGACTGTAAGTAACTGTTGACTCGGTCTGTGTGTCTATCTGTAATCCGTTGTCTGTCAGTCCACAATCTATTTGATACTATCTCTCTGCCCGTCTCAATTTCTCTGCCTGTCTCGTCCTCTCCGATTTCTCTCCCTCTCGAATCTCTTCTGCCTGTTTTTCCCCCTCCGCTCCCTCTCTCTTTCTCCTTCCCCTCTTTCTCCCCTCCCTCCCTCTCTCTCTCTCTCTCTCTCTCTCTCTCTCTCTCTCTCTCTCTCTCTCTCTCTCTCTCTCTCTCTCTCATACACAACAACTTTCACTGAACTCAGCAATGTATATCTCGACCATGTTTCAACATAACATGTGCTTGTAACTCACGTCTACGCAATTTATCACCCAAGAGTATTACAATTAATGTAGATGGTCTATGGTTTGCGATGAATCGTTTTGCTAACTCATTTGACAATCAGGGATGCCAGGATGTTAACATTTAGTGCACGCGGGTAGTTTTCGGCTCAGTGCTGCGAACTGACGAATCGTGAAACGAGAAACGGATTATACTACGACCATGCGTACACACTTCTGGGCCTTGGTCGTCGAACGACATTACTGTGTCACTGACCCTCGAAAGTACTCGAAGGTCTATGCAAGAGGGAACTGATGCCGTCTGGTCACAATGCAGTTTGCAAAAAACAAGGGGCAGTAAATATTGACAAACATGCACCGAACATCAGGCCCACAGCAAAGGATCTGCGGCGAAGAAACCCGTGCTCAACACGTGTTGAGCGGCTTTTGGCACTTTAATTACTAGTATATTGGACTGAAAGGAATGTCGAAGCTTTATCAGAAAAGATCTGTAATTGAAATTTCAAGACTGGGAAATGTGACGGGTAGTTTTGAAGGTGTTGTGCGAAGTAATGGATTATGTAGTCCCTGAGTGCACATGCATAACAAAGCTTGGGTTGAGCGCGGCAAAATTTCCCTAGAGATTTGCCCAGCTCTCATAGTTGCTGTCGATGGAACAGTGCTTTCTGCCTATATCATTCATACACTGTGGACCTAGTAGATCGAAACAACCCTGGGTTACTTTCATTAAACAGAATGATACGTTCATTCATGTCTTACCGGATATTGACTTGCATTTTCAAGTTGCAGTATGGTAAGTTTCGCGGAATATTGTATGGAGAAACCGTCTGTGTACAAGAAAGGTACTTCATCATAACAGCTAAACCCTTCAGGTATCACAGGGATGGCAGCCATTTTGAATTTCAAATGTCGGTAAAAATTGGCAAATGTCTTTAGTACCAAAATTTGCACGGCGACCCTTCATTTTTTATTCTTGGTTTTAAGAGGGGATGGTTGAAAGGTTGCTTGGGGAAAGTTCAATTGAAAGTTCAAGGATTTACTTTGCGAAGCGTAAACTACCTTAACGTCTTGCTTTTCGTTTAAACATTGCTTGAATATCAGGGAAAAGTACTTCATGAATCGTGCGTATGTCCATAGAGAGATGCAAATGTCAGGAAACAAGTACTGAACATTATCATTTCATTGGGCCCAAACAGATGCTCTTCATTTTTTGCAAAAAAATATCGTTTTTAACATTTCTCGTACGGCCCCAGAAAACTCTTGAAACTTCCATTTTTATCATTTCTCCTACGCCCTTGAACATCTGAGTACGTTTCGATTCTTTCTATGCTCCTTTTCTTTTTTATTCTATTGACGTCATACAAGTGGTGAAATGAACACACTTTTCGTCAAGTTATTGACAGCCTTACAATATCGCTAATCCCATTTTTTAAAGGTAGTATGCGCCTCGAAAGTGAAAGACTTACACTTTTGCTCGAATTTTTCTCAAGGAATGTTTCAACCATTGTCTTTCAAAATTAAGAATAAAATTCGGGGGTCACCGTGCAAATGTTGGTACTAGAGAAACAAATTATCCAAGATTTACCGATATTGAACTACAAAATTGCCGCCATCACTCTATGGGGAAAAATAAAATTTTGGATTTTCGAAAAACTAAGACGGTGAAAAGTTTTCTTACGCCAATAGCTTTAAAATAAACACCCGCAAGTGGTAGATCAGATACGAATTGTACAAGGAGGAGAATCCGAATATATGTCCCCGAGGCGCATTCTACCTTAAACCACCGAGAAACATCGACTGTCTATGTTCCCTGTGCTTGAACCAATGAAGCCTCGTGTTAGCATTTCTTGAGAAACGACCGACATCAACAGATTTTTGACAACTGCATGTGCACCTGCTGCAAAGAAAGCAGCTGTTAGTATCCAACTGCTTTTACCGTGCCTTAACTCATGCGCGTAGTTGAAGGTTTAGTTTGTTATAGAATTGCTGTCGCTGGTACTATGAATGCTTCGGTCAACTTTTCAAATGGTGTAATGCATATGCACACCAAAATAAGATCACCGTGGCGTCAGGATTCTTGCGGACATGAAAGACAAACCGAACGATCTCCGCATAACAGTGCAATTTCACAGACATGATCATCAGAAGATGTTTCTCCGGGCAAGCACTGATTGCAACGGCTGACTGATTCTATCGCGATGGCATTCAGGTGGAGAAAGAAAGACAAAACACCGCTCCATGTGGCGTCAAACCCATGCCGTATGACTTGCAAAGATATACATAATTGTAAAAACGGTTCCATATCTTGATAAGCCAATGTAATCTTAAACCATTCTCATTTCAGGGATACGTTTCTGTAATATCACTCTAACAACATTAATTGATGCACGGCTGGCGATTTTCCGGCAGTTGCCAAAGGAAACGCTCGTATGGTGACACAAGACTGCACTTTCCCCCTTTTAAGGGTCAAGTAACAATTATCTCTGTGATCGTTCCCTGAATTATTGACAGAAAAGGGGAAGATTTTCGTCTGATGTCTACGACTTAATTTGAAAAATAGCGTCAATGACACTTTGCTCACACTTGGTTAGACGTAGCAGGCCCGACTGAGTGTACGTAAAACATTTATAGCGTCTGTGGGCCTAAGCTTGTAATATTCATAATGTCAAGTGCATCTGAACACATTTTGGTGCACCGACCAGCGAATATCAAGGCGACGTATATAATGGTTGGCAACTGTTGCAATGGACACAAACATATACAAACCATGCAGCTTGGTACATCAAAATTAGTAATACAATCTACAATACAAAAGTAAAGATGTCCTCTGGACTTGTAAATTTGTATTACGTGGAATTTATGTAACCAATATTTTGTAATTCATTGAGTAATATTTAAGAAAACAGCTTATTAATCGCTTGGAGGTTTTGGGTTATGTTTCGGTACAAATCATATCCAACATTTAAAATTTTATATTTTCACCAAGTTTACACTTTTGCTGCTTATCAACATACTTTTTATTAATGATATCTTCACTTGAACAAATTCCAATTTACAGTTAAGCATGAATCTACATAGTTACAAAGGTGAAATGTGCAGCATAGCGGTAGCGGTTCTGAAGTTTTACAGTTGGACCAGGGAATTCAAGAATGAAACATTTAGCATTTTTTGGGCCAACAGTAACAAATATTGTCAAAATATAAGATATTGCAGATTTTGCCAAAATTTGAGCAAATTTGAGATAAATCATCCTTAAGAATCTGCATATCAAATTTCAAAGCAATCGGACTAGCAGTTTCAAAGATATTTTTGACAAAAAAGGAAAAAGTGACCAAAATATAAATTTGCAGAGTTCACCACAATTTGAACAAACTCAACTAAGTTTAAAAAACTCAACTAAGTTTACCCCTAGAAACATGCATACAAAGGTTCACACGTTACATTATATGTACAAGTTTTGAAGCAATCCGCAAAGCAGTTTCAAAGATGATTATTTTTTACCAAAACGGTAAAAATTGCCCCAAAACAAATATGAATATTTCAACACAATTTGAAGAAAGTCACCCAAGGTCACCCTTAGAAATATGCATTTCAAGTTCAAAGCAATCAAACACACAGTTTCAGAGAAAATGATTTTTCGACCAAAAGTTGAGAAAAGTGCTAAAAAATAAAAATGAAAACTTCACCACAATGTGAAGAAACCTAACAGAGGTCAACCCTTGGATTATGCATACCCAGTTTCAAAACAACTGGACAAGTTGTTTGAGAGAAAATGATATTTTGACCAAAATGGAAAAACTATCCCGAAATGCAAATATGAACATTTCAACTAATGGTGCCCCTAGAAATATGCATATGAAGCTTTAAAGCAATCAGATGTACAGTTCCAGAAAAAATGATTTTTGACCAAACATTGAGAAATTGCCCCCATAATACGAATACGAAAACTTCACCACAATGTGAAGAAACCTGACAGAGGTCAACCCCTGGATTATGCATAGCAAGTTTTTAAACCAATTGGACAAGTGGACAGATTTTTTACCATAAACAGGAAAAATTGACTCAAAAATACAAATATGAAAATTTCATCAAAATTTGATCAAATCTAACTTAAGTCACCTTAAGACGGCTGTATGCTAAGTTTCAATCAAATCTGGCCTGTGGTTACAGAACTTCAGCAGTTTGGAGAGTTTTGCCTGTTTACCTCATTTCCATATTTTTGACACTAATATGTTCATTTGAACAAATTCACATCTCCTTCCCTGGGTTCACCTGTACACCAAACACTAAGATGGTAGCTGCTGGGCTTTTCGAGTTTTTGACTTGGACATACATACATACATACATACATACATACATACATACATACATACATACATACATACATACATACATACATACATACATACATACATACATACATACATACATACATACATACATACATACATACATATTACACACATACATACATACATACAACATACATACATTCATTCATACATACATACATACAAAATACATACATACATACATACATACATACATACATACATACATACATACATACATACATACATACATACATACATACATACATACATACATACATACATACATACATACATACATACATACATACATACATACATACATACATACATACATACATATATACAAATGAGATGCAAATGAGACTGAATAACAATATAAGCTCTCTTTTGTACATGCACGTATACCAGAGCTAAAAAGAATCTGAACTCATTTCACCAATATTTGGTTAACTTTGCTTCAAATGGCAAATGAAGCAAGGCCCATGTGGACAGGACAGTAGAATACTATTTTTTTCTCTTAATGTCAGTCCTTGAAAAATGTTAAAAAAACTTTGCAGAAAAAAACTACTGTCAAATAACCGAGGAATGCTTACGAACGGTGTCTTCGATCGCACACAAGGTTGAGGGACTATTGTTCGATACTACGAGTGACATCTTGTGACGACATAGATGGAGATCGTACAATAAAGCCACGGAAATTATCGCCATTGATTTTGGACGGTTGTAATTATGATTAACCGGACCTCATTAAACACATTTTTTTTGCTTGACAACTCCTATTACCTAAGCTAACATACGACTGTACATGAATCGTTCAATAAATTGAAAGAATTGAGACACTTGGTCGATTTCGCGAAATCAGTGTCTGCAAAAAGGATAATCCGTCTTGCGTCAAAGAAAACGACCAAAGCAACACCCCTGATCGACAAGCGCACTTATGATGCACGTCGGCTCTCATCCTCCTCGGCTCTCATGCTCTGCACATCAAGCATGACAGTAGAGGCAGACCGCATGCGCATGTGTCATGATCGCACCAAACTTGCCGATTGTATGCAATCTGGTTGAAAACCACAGTCCTGGTTCTCGCATATGTTTTTGTAGACATTGGCTATTTAAGTGTTGTTAGTAATTTGTTGTTCTTTAAAACATTTATAAAGTAAACCAATTTGATGTGCAATAAAGCTGATAAACTATCTGACCCTTTAAACCAAGGGCTGTTTTATATAGACTTCGGTGTTGTTCTTCAAACAGAGAAAAGGCACTCCAACAGAACGATTGCTGTAGTACAATACGCATATAACACGATTGGAACTAATTTGGGATAATTGGATGGTGAAGTAATATCTTTGAAATTTGCAAATGTAAGCTAATCTGCTTTTCTTTTCACGTTACACACTTGTTTTATGAGTAATTTGCAATATTGAGACATTCAGCTATAGGGCACCTAAGATTTTTGAGAAATTTGAAAAATATGAAAATCCAATTATCCCAAAATAGTTCCAATCGTGTTATATGAAGAATATTTTTTAATAGCTTTACTGTTGGCAAATTCAAGAAAAGCCATTTTGACGGCTTATAGTTCTCTTGTTTGCTAGTCAACTGCCCTCGACAAGTTATTTGATTTCACTTGTACAGACCGAACCAAAGATGACTATTACCCAAGTGCTATATGAAAGATTTTACATATGGTCCCGATTTCTTAAACACTGACAATGCAGTCTAGGATAATTTGTTATGCAATTAATATAGAGATTGGTTTAATGATTAATGTGCTTTGCCTATGCTTACTTTGCTTTCTCTAATCATTATCTGGACCGCATCATTTTAATGCACTCTGAGAAATCCATTACCGGATTCACGAATCCAAAGGCGCACAAAAGATAAAATCTTGTCCTTTCGACGTAAAACGACATCGCATTAGCTTTCATACAAAGGACTTGCTTCCGCGACCAGATGAATGCAGAAAATTGGATCTGCTCGAGAGTAGAAATGCATTGTCTGTCTCAACGACCCTTCAAAACATTTCGTTTGTGCTCCGGCTATTCTTTATAATCTGAGCATGTTGACATCAAGATCTCGGATATTGGAAGTAGCAAGTAGAATTATGGGCATCCTAATTATTTCTGTCTACGTGCTTTCTCAATGTCTTTACTCGATTGTTCCCCGTAGCGGAAAAAAATGACATGAATAATAAAAAGCTATGTCCATGAAAACTTATCTTATTTGCGCAACCGTATCTCATTCAACGAAAGGAATTTCAATAAAGCACCTTGAAGACATATCAAAATTACCAACGGGTGCGCAAAGGAGTTTCAGACAGTTTTATCAGCTCTCCCAGGTAAAAAATTTAATCATAGCAGACTTGACTATAGATATGCATGATCAGTATTCTTACCGGGTTTCAAGAACCCTCAATCACATTTCATTTCTTTTGAATATTGACGGAAAAACGTGTCCTGATTATATTAGGCCTGTCATTATCATGTTGGGCTCTGATGGGGACTACATTTCTTGTACTGATTCCAAAAAGAAATTTTTACAGTGCATTTAAACTGAGTCTAGGCCTAATAGGATTTCTAGAATTCCCGGCTGCAACGTCACAAGCCTTTTGACGCATTTTCCAATAGCGAACGTTGACAAGTCTTGCTGTCCAAATGGCAGCAATGCAACTATTGTATGCTGAAAGGTCAGTTCACCGTTATTGAAGCACATCACAATCCTACAGGACAACGTAGCCACTTTTGTCCCTGTAAATGCATATACAATAGTTTAAGAACACTTAACCAATGGGAATGTGCTTACCATATCTCTGACTTTCTCCAAATTTAGAGAAGTCTGGTGGGTTGAAAATTGCCCGGCGATTAATGTTCAGGGAGGGGGGGGGGGTTAACTGTCTTGATACACGATCCATACATCAGCTGGTTAGTGTCGCTGAAAGAAGTTTCTACATCGATCGATGTCATGTAAATAGTTGTCACAGTTTCACGTTAGGCCTACATCACATGCTAAAGTTTTGTTGTGCCAATTCAGAGCAAATGCATGATGCTATACTATGTGTTGGATCATGGATGTAAAAAATAGATTTTTTACATCCATGGTTGGATTGACGAAGGAAATGGGTAGAAACCCTGCAGAAAATAGGCGTTGACTTGAAACCATGGTGGAAAATTACAATAAGTTCGGGAACGCCGTGGAAACCTGGGCGCAATCTGCAGATTGAGCAGTCCTACCATAGACAGTCGACAAAGAGGATGGGAAGCTACCGCGAAGAACAAAAGAACTGTGAAGAAGCGACGAGTGATCTCTTTTGGAATAATTAGAACGCGTGAATCGATTTTTGCATAATTATCAGCTGAGCGATAGCTGCTGCTCAACATTCGGTAGTTCGCAGTGCAAAAACCTCATTGAACTTATTTTCAGCAAAATGTTGTTTTTCCGATTGAAGTCGGATTCCCTTATCCTAAAGATTGATTTATTCCTAGATGCGACAAAGAAACATTGCATTTCTTCTGAATGGGATTATTCTCTGCTATGAAAAAGGCGTGTTTAGGACACACTGAATGTAAGGCTTGCAACCATGTTTTGCGAGATTGTACGACAGTTGGATGGTAATTAGATTTGTTTATCATTGGGTATGCAAATCCAACGTAATTTATTCCAGCATAGTTCGTTCAAAGGAAACACCGCAGCTTCCCATCCTGTTTCTCGACTCTCTATGGTCGTGCCTGCACTAACATGAATGACTGTTGGGTCACCTGACTTAAAAACAAGCATTTTATGTAAATCTGACTCTGTCGTCCCAACATTCCTCTATTGCACACATGCCCTATTAGTTGCTTAGATTAGCATTGGAGGTGTCGTTTATGCCATTAGGTAACGCAAACGCACAGTTCCTAGCTCGTGTGATTATACAAGCCGTGTAAAACGCACTTTAAGACTTGGATATGTCAACGACCTTTATCTCACTCAGCAAACATGAATAGTGATGACGCTGGCATCCAAATGCATCAATACATGAATTGAATCCCTTTTCTTGCGTCTGCATCTGAAAGCAGAACTAAAACACAATACATAAAGACTCTTTCATTTCACTTCGCGGAGGTTAACGGCTGACGTAAATCGACACACAGAAAATAAGTACTTCATTTGTGTTTTTGTAGAAATTCTGGCTGTGAAATAACAAAGTGTATCCATCGTTCAGGTAGCCAAGTAATTGGAGTTTTAAGATTGAACATCCACAGGCTAAGACAGCAGAACACTTCAATCCCTTTCTGGATAATTGGAAATATGACACTGTGGTGAACGTTGACAGAGGGGCAAATCTTCAAATAGAAAACGTCTATGTGCACGCTTTCCTTTGGCTTGCCCCTTTCTAGTACTTAACGCATTTTAATTTCGTGTGAAACGAGGAAATAGAGTCAATCTTTTACAGTAAAAAAGGGACACTGAAATAGCAAATACTCTTCTCATGAAATACGTTTACGGTTCCTTGAAAGTGGTATACTATGCATAGCGAGATCTAAATAATTCATGCAATGTTTGATAGATTTCGGATTTATGTCTGCAAACTTCTGCTTGAAACGAAACGCGTATTCGAGAAACGAAATAACCGTTATAGCTTTTTCGAAAAAAATTGTCCACTACATTGGGCGAAAAACAACTCAAGGGTTTAGTGTTTACTACTAAGCTTAAATACCTCAAACCATCATTTATCGAGATCTGATAAAATCAAGCACACAAAATTAAATTCAACGAGTGAGTTCACTCTGGAGGGCACAATAAAGACAGATTTAAAGGGGTCATGATTGGTGATAATGATTGTATAACTATGGAATGCAACTCAAATTACAAACGACGACATAAGCACCTGAATAGGGAATTAGCATGATCTTTGGTTTATCAAATATTAAAAGATGCAAAAACCCAAATTTTGAGCCAAACATTCTGTACCTGTTAGCAAAAGATTCATGTCTATATCGTAACTATTATACCCCTTAGGTCGAAGATTTTAAGTAAGCCATGCGCTAATCGTGATCCACAAACAAACGATAACCCTTAGAATCTTACGGAATATGTCTATCGGTTACGATGAAGGAAAAAGGATTAGCAAATGTCACAGCTCTACCCAAGGATCAACCTTAGTTGGTATCATCGCCTTTTGAGATCTAAGGCTGCCATAAATATTATATTTTAGCACTAAAAGCGAATTTCCACTTGTGTTCTGGGAGTGCACACACTATAGCGTCATCACAGTACCAAGAACCCGAAGGTCATAACAGTTTTACCGTGCCACGCCGAGGATTATGTGAATGCGCCACTTCTAGCTATATCTGAGTGTTATTTTTTTATAACCTTCTTACATGATACCTACTTATCAATCCTCCGTGGCACACAAATACAGTACTGTATCACACTTTCGTTCATTGGGGAATAAGTGAAGTTGAAAGATGCGTCTTGAAAACTTCACTGTATGTTAAAGTTGTGAAACATGTGAGGGGCTGGTGAACCACGCCCATCAAATTACGCTACACGGAGAAAATCTTCATAATGGCATCGCGCCACATCTCGGCTCTCGGAGGATTGCAAAACTTAAATGATATGAAATTACAAATGTACAGTTTTTTTTGTATCGATATGTGAAACAACATGTTATTTCATTGTTGTGTCCGTGAAATACTAGGCGATGTCACCAAAATGCCAACTACAATGCAGTTGTCACGAACGCAAAAGGGGGTAGAGAGACGCAAACACACACCGTTAGACAGAGATGAAGCGAGACATACAGAAAACCCGAAGACAGAAAGACGGGGAGACAGAAGGAGGTGTGTAAATTTACGATTAATGCTCCCATGCAATTGGTAATAAATGTTTCAGTGGCGTTGTAAAGCTGTTGCTTACAAAAAAATTATGATCGGCGGATGTTGCCCGTCACTTTTCATACACTAACAGTTACTGTTGTTGTAAAAGACTCTTTTTTTATTATCGTAGAATACTGGTTTGCAAAATAATGCGACCGCACACTGGGAGAGAGAGATGTTATTATTCCGATAATACTGGCACTAATGGTAGATTACAGCTCTCTATGGCAATGAGTCTGCGCAATCTCTCTCCAGTGCACTGTCAGTAGTAAATATACCGTAGTGCTTCAGATTAGAAGGGATCATAAAAACTGCTTACCTGAATAAATGAGATGGCAAAATAAGACAGATGTGGATGTTAATTCGAAGTATAAATATAATGTAACGCAACTTTATAGTCAATAATTCCTGATGCTGTACAGGTGGTTATTAGCAATCAGATAACATAATTCCCTATATCTTTCATAGAGAAGATGTATACGCCCTGTTACTGTTGACGAGCCAAATGCATTAATAGACACGGCGAAAAGAGTAATGATAGTTTCTAACACTCTGAAGCTGAGTACACCTCAGAATTATCTAGCTTGTGGTAAAAGACTAACGGCTAATAATCTAGCTAGAATACTATTTACTAACCTATAATGTTGTATAATTAATTCAAATGATCATTTGACAAGAACATGGAACAAGGGGCATGGCTATGAATCTGCAAATGTAGCACTGGCAGAAAGATTTTCAGGGGCGATTCGTATTGAACAGCGTTAATCATCTTAAACTTCGCACGGTACCAAAACAAGATTCTCGTTTAATAAAATTCCTTTGTGCACGTCGGCGAGTGAGAAACGGTGTCGTCGGTTATGCGTTCGACTTTAGAAAATACAACAAACGTGGTTTCGAGTTGAAGCCGCCGAGCTAGTGTCTGGCATAGTCTGTTTTTATCGCTATCAGATTTCTCTAGCGCACAGTCAGTTGAGTGTGATACTCTATTGATTGTAAAAATCGAATGATATTCAGATGTAAAGGATTTCTGTCAAGAGCTTTGGGTGGATACAACAACTTGACGCCATTATCGACAAAAACTGCAAAATCTCCTCAAATGTTACATTTGGCTTCTTTGCCTTCAACGTGAAGGAGATTTACTGGGACGTGTGGAGTGCTACATACATAAAACATTCATTTGAAAGAGTAGATCGAAATTGAGATGGAATTCTTCACAAATGAAAATGTACTAGGAGTGTATTATTGTATACGAGTTCTGAACTGAATCCGTTTTCTGTTATCATTTATTTCTCATGCATGGCACGATCAAAACATCGTACTTCATGCAATATAATCGTCGAAGAGACTAACAATATCTGCGTTAAATATTTACTGGGCACAGAAAGAAATGTAGGCCTGAATGGGTCATTAAAGGTGTTTCTTCCGACTTCTGGGAACTTTATCATAGCAGACCCTTGTTGTAAATTTTACTATCCCCAGACACTAAATTTATAGTCTGTTTTTTTCAAAGACATGTTTACAGTCTCGAAAAATGCCTGGCTCGCTCTTTACAGCTACCCTCACCCCACTTGCTAGAGTGAAGTTGTAATTTCCGTAGATCCAGTGCGAGGCTGTCTGCTCGCCCAGTAAGAAGGGTGCAAAACGAAGTTGGTACTTGTTGCCGAGATTCATTGGGATCAGACCTTTATAATTTGATATCGATAAAACTAAAGTGGTCACTTTGATTTCTAAAGCAGGCCCAATGTTTATGTGCAGTGAAATGTTTTAGATCTGCTTAAGTGAAAATTACGGTGAAATGATCGATAATTCAAGTTCCTATCCCTCTGACAGATAAACAGCTCAGCAATATCGATTATTTCAAGACATCACTTGTTGTTATATATAAGTTTTAAGTTACTCGTTTTTTGCAACTTCATACATCAGTATAGATACAGTTGAATCCGCTTAGATTGGGGCTGTCTCTCTGTTGTCGCAATCTCCATCAAGGCAGTATTAAATTGCAACAAATATGATTCTGCTGGCAAATTCTGTAGTAAGCAGGCATCGATGGTGAAAAATTCCACCCGGGTTTAGCTTGCAATGAAAGCTGATTGTAAAGGTATGGGTCAGCAACCACGTGATTCAAACACAGAATTCGACGGTTTTGTGCGCTTTGGGTGTAGAGATATCATAACATATAGAAGACATGCCTTAGGGCTCATGCAAACAACAAGGACCGCATTGCGTTGTCCAAGAAAACATGCTAGGGAGAAGAGTGTATATTGCTTAGCTCATGTGACAAAGATGAATCTATAAATGGCATTTCTTTGCCTCATTGAAACGCGAAATTAATTTTGTTGGACAGCGAATTGAACAAAGCCGTTGAGCTGCTCCTCTGACATTGCAAACCGTCATGATAATTTACACAAAAGGAAAATACTGATGAGAAAACATCTTGTCCACAGTGGGAGTTGTAGTATAGTGTTGAAACCAACTTTCAACTGTCGTTGTTTGCGTCAGGAATATCTGTACCGCAAAGGGGCCGCTGCAACACCTTCGTATGGCATTCAATGTCGTGTAAACACCTTGATACATGTACCAACTGCTGAGCGCGTGAAAAGGTTTGCAAGGATGCTTTTTCAAAAGGGAAATGGCAACAGGAGCTCGTTCTTGATTAAGTCTATTCTCAACAGACAGTTGCTTAGTTGACTTGTTCGGTGATGCATTCAAACTACATATTTGGTAGCAGCAGGCGGCAGCAAACTTTTGAAGAAAACACTTCACCGTACAGTAGTTTAAGTAGACCTTAATACAAAGGTGTGCTTAGAAAAATGCAATGTACATTCATAGGTACATTTGTATGTATCTATGTATGTATGTATGTATGTATGTATGTATGTATGTATGTATGTATGTAAGCTTATGTATGTATGTATGCATGCATGCATGCACGCACGCACGAACGCACGTATGTAATGTATGTATGTACGTACCTATGTACTAACGTACGTACGTACGTACGTACGTATGTATGTATGTATGTATGTATGTATGTATGTATGTATGTATGTATGTATGTATGTATGCATGCATGCACTCACGCACGCACGCACGTATGCATGTATGTAATGTATGTTTGTCTGTACGTACCTATGTACGTACGTACGTATGTATGTATGTATGTATGTATGTATGTATGTATGTATGTATGTATGTATGTATGTATGTATGTATGTATGTATATTAATGTTATGTAAATTTTGCGTCTTTATGGTCACATGCTTTGTTAACCTTGATATTAACGTTCACAGCGAAACACAGCTATGTGGCTTTAAGCATCGTACATTATGCCAGGTAAATTATTGATCAAAAGTTAAAGTACAGATAGAGTTGTGGCCCTGTGGAGGGAACCCGGGGCATAAAATTATGGATGTCGCTATTGGGTAAGAAATTTTGTCACTTCATATACATCTTGAACATTTACAGCTTTTTCAAATAACATATTATACTGGTACCAGTGCTAGTGATCGCTAATAGAAATTTGCCACTAGCTCATAAACTCTTATTGCTACATCGTACTTTGCTAATGATGGAACAGCTGTTGATATAGGTTTAATGGATAATTTAAGCCTACATTTGCAGTACTTTATAATACTTTCACACAGTGTTTACAGGTTTATGTAATGTTTTGAGCGCGATAATGTTTGCTCTGGGCAGCAGTGATTATTCAAACCTATATTAGACGAGTTATGCATTTGAAAACATCTAGGCTACAAGATTGGTTGGGGTTACCATCTAGTTATCAAACATCAAAGCATTTTCCAAAGGTGTCAACCTAGATTTTTGCGCAATACTGAGTACTTTTCACCTTGCCATCACTTTAAATCTTCGACATATATTAGAGGTATGGAATTAACATATGGCTGAAAATTATAGAATTTTGTGTATAGTACTTGATGGAAATATGTAATAATAAACTATATGGCAAGACGATAGGCAACCGGTACACGGTCATGCGAACAGAAAGAAAGACCAGCAGGCTGAAGGGATTCATATAAACATACATAGGTACACAGGTAGACAAATAGATAGACAGATAGATAGATAGATAGACAGATCGATAGACAGATAGATAGATAGATAGATAGATAGATAGATAGATAGATACATACATACATACATACATACATACATACATACATACATACATACATACATACATACATATATACATACAACATTCGAGCACATGTAAAGTCAGACATATACGTACGTAAGAATGCATATACATACAGCCAAACAGACAGAAACGCTTATAGACGGCTAATGCTTTGTGCTGATTGCAAAAGCAAAGGTTGAGGACGACATGGAATTTTCATATATGTCTTCAAATTGCCTCGGGTCACTCAGCTACAACGCTGCAAGTGGCATTAGAAGCATACGTGTATACCTACAAATAGTGACTGAAGGATCCTTGGAGAGTCTGGAGAGCTCGTCAACACAGAAAAGCTTTTCAAACATTGAACAATATGAATACTTCCGCATGTCTATACGATGAAAACAATTTCTCATTCCTCACTGTAGTCGTGATCTTGCTCATCGCAAAACTATCTGCCAGAATTCATCTCCAATAGGCTGTCTCGTTTAACCTTTTTTTGAATATTTCTGCATGCGAGCTTCAATGTTCAGAGTTTGTGTGTGTTTTCTGATTTTTCGCTGATCACTTTCGGATTTGCGGCAAGTTTTTCTTGTAACAGTGACCGAAAATAATTAAACAGTGAAATGCAGCTTACCGTTTAGTTTACTTGCTGTGTGCGTCGACTGGATGTAATGGTATTTGTTATCACCAGATAAGCCATACCTCAATCGACTGAACGATCGTGTTGTCCAAGTTTTGTTTTCGGTTTGTCTAATATATTGTATCACAAAGACCGTCAGCAATTTACATGTTCATGGCGATATATATATATATGATATATATATATATATATATATATATATATATATATATATATATATATATATATATATATATATATATATATATATATTGATAAACAGTACAATGTGTATATGTGCAGCTTTGAAACTACTGATATGCCGCTGTAAACTGGTTTTCATATGACCATTTCCTAAAGTTTTGTCAGCAAGAGTCCGTGTCAAATTTGAAGACATCCTCTGTAACACATTTGCCTTGACCAAATTATTGGCACAATATTAAAATTCGTCTGAAGGTGTGAACTTTGTACATTAATAAATGATACGGTGGCTGAATACAATATGGTCTTAACAGATAAGTGAACCGCATGACTTGTTGGAAATCGGTCACCGAAGATTGAGAGAAATTATAAATTTATTAATATTACTGACAGATTCTCAAGTGGACGTGAGGGGCATGATTACGACCAGCTATTTCTCAAATGAGCTTCTGCATATCCTGTGTAGATCCTGTTTTGACATCCCTTATAGCAAGAGACCATGGCACATGTGGACATAAACGACAGTCTTAGCTTATAGTTTATTTTGAGCCAAAATATAGATTTCCAAATGATATACATTATTCAAGCCGGATGCTAAACAGGCCATGGGCCTCAGACGTCTGAACACCACGCACCGTTGTTATCCTACATAATGCATGGTCAGCCATGAGGCTGTCATTCATTAAAAATTGAGGTCCATTGCATCATTTCATACCCAGGGTTATGGGAGGTCAGCTTGCAAAAATATTCAAAAAGACAAGAAGAGCCATTGATTCGCTTGGCAAGGCTACAAGATTATCAACTTTGCGTGAAGCTGTTCGGTATAGGTTATCCGTATTCGAGCACAGTTAAAAAAACGTAGCACTTTGTTCAAAAAGTTGAAAGATTCACATTCATATACTTGTTACAGCAAGAAGGTAACACGAATCTAAAAGCGACAAACAAATCTAAAGGAAACAAAAGTCTGGCCAAGGAAATTAGGAGTAAAAAAAAAAAAAATTTTCAGGTTGTGTGCAGATGATGCCAATCATCCAGAATATAGTCCGTCTATCCTTCTCCGCATGACTTTAGCTACAAAAAATGTATTTCTGACTCTTCGGATTTATCGGTTCTGACATTTACAACAGACGTGTTTACTTTTCACGACATTTGCTGAAAAACCCCTTTGTATGATGAAATCACTTTGTGAAGAAAGGTTCATATATAGTAATCACCAAGAGAGGATATTGTAGCTTTTAAAAATGAAGTGTCTCACTCCATACCCAGGCATTGCAAGGCCAGGAATCTACTGTAGCAGCAGAACAGACAAGAGTGGAATTTCAAATTGTAGTGAGACGCTAGGGTAGTAAAATTTAAATATGAGCAGTTTGGCAGAAAGGTATTCATTCGAGACATGTCCAGCACTATGTGGTTTATTTAAGCTTTACTTCAGATGCAGATAAGGAAGATTGATACGAAATTTACAATGTTTACAACAAAGGAATGGTATAATCAAACGTGAAATGTTATTGCCAGTCTGTAGTGCAGAATTCTGGCTCGGGATGTGCCAAGCATTGAAATCAGCATTTCCGAAGGGAACATTCCGATCGAAAATCGACTGAATTTTATGTATAGCTAAAGACGTTCCAACGAAAATAAAATTACAACTTTATGGATGAGTGGACCCGCTGTTCCACAGCAAACTACGATGATTTACTACGCATGGTGTTTGCGATACGCCCATTAGCTAAATTTATTAATTTGTGATTTTTTTCTGTTGGCGAGTTGTTGGCATCACCTGAAAATTTTTTTAATAGATAAGTGTTTTAGGTAGTTTGGTATTGTGCTACATCACCAAATCTATTGTTCGCTTCTTATCTCGTGTACATGTCAGGAAAACTGTATGTGAAAAGTAAATTCCAAGGTGAATGTTTCGAGTAATTTCTTCAATCGAGGGCAAAAAGATTGCAAATCGACATAGAGCAAATCGACGAAGTAAAGACATTCCTTTTTGGACGCAAGAAAAAACCGTATGCAGTCGGTCTGTTGCCACACATAATCGTTCACGTATACTTTTATTGATCTATAGGGAGCCACTGATTCCTTCCATGATAGTCGTGGTTCTTCTTTTCTCCTCATCCGCCGAAAAGATAACGAAGCCCTCTCGTATTACAGAGTAGATAGTGAATACTACTGCAACCTTTCGAATAAGCTTGTGACGTCTATGTATAGCTGAATAGGTCATGACATCTGGCGACATATGTTACATTCAACTGCATGGTTGATGAACAATCCCATCTTGCTGCTGACTGTACCCTTGTATCGGCATACTTTGTCTGTTTTTGAAGATAGTTGCGTCTCCGATTTCTCGTAGGAAACAGTAGACCCGCGGCTACAAGAACCTTTGATTTCGACGGCATTGACTGGCTAATACCTTGTCTGATTACATAAATATAGAAAAATATATTTTATACATTCACTGTCTTGGAGAGTACGAGCATCTTGTCAGATTAGATTCACATGCCTATTTCCTGTTACATAAGGCAAACAATTCATACGGCAGAGTATTAAGATCTCTCATAATTTGCCTTACCATCTGTAAAAATCTACGAATGAAGTTGTGAAGGTCAGATTTTCGTAACCTATGGGATGTGATATATGCGTATGCAGAGATATGCGTACTCTTTAAACTTATTTGCACAGTAGACTGCACAGCAATCCTTCCCTTTTCTTTTGACAATGGGTACAAGAAATCGGCTGAAATTTTCAGACCCTGCCGAACAGGAAATCTCCGAAACTACCATACATTCGTTTTGAACAATTGCTTCCTGAAAAAATATTATAATATATAATAACATATAATAACAATAATAGTATCATGGTTTAGAACTTTGGACCGACTTCCCCATGTACTGTATGCGCTTATCTGGTCATATCAATAAGTCCCCTCTAATTTTATCAATTTACACATTTAGAAGAAGTGTTTACACAATTACCTGCCCATACATTGTGTATAATGGCCTTTTTGCCCCTTGAAGCAGTTCAGATAATCCGACATGAAACATTGATTCATTACAACAAACATCATACCAAACACCGTACTCTCCACGGACAACACACATTAAACTATCGCTAGGCAAAATCAGCTCACTGATTCGATGGCATATATATTGTTCAGCGAGAAAGTGTGGAAGTCTCTCCATTGGAAATTTTTTATCAGTCTTAAACACAAAGGAAGTTACTTGGAACCTATGACTACGTAAACAGACAGACTTCATCAGAACGTTTGCTATTCCCAGCAGGAAAGAACTTATTCTTCTGACTCCACAAAATCTGCATGGTTGTGCATACCTATAAAGAAGATTTTAATTCGAATGCACAACATGTCAAAAGACCGACGTTAACGATATTATTTTACAGTTGGGTTTTGGAGATGGCACTTGCATCATGCAAAGGGAGGAGATACGAATCGTGCAGCTTCATCAAGCAACACTCACGTACTAAGACGAGATTTAATCATCGTTTTCTCCCGAGAGCCATGTCTTCTCTCAGCTGTCGGGGAAGAAAATCTCTCCCGAGCGTGGTAAATTTAATGAATCGTGGAGTACGTGCTTTTTTCCTGTTTTTTCGTTTCTATAGAATTATAAAGAAGACGCCGGGTTTCTTTTCTTCAAATACAAGCCGTTTAGTTTATGATTAGGCGGCTTGGACGACACATCTTTGAATTTCTGGCTCTTTCAGAATAGTTAATCAACTTCATCTTCTCAGAAGCCTCAATGCAATTTTCGTTCGTGATGCGACAACACGGCCTCGGCAAAAAATACTTTATTACTCGACAGCAAATAAAGAAACATGATATGTAAAAGTAATGAAATCTGAACTAAAAGTTAAACAGTAATATTTACGAAGCATTTTCATTATATAATGCATAATGGAAGCCATGTTTTTAACTTTAATATTGTCGGCCTGCTGTGGAGGAATATGAATCTAGGATGATATTCGGAAATTGAGCAAGATTAAATAGTGCAACCAAAAGATTCTACAGAAGTTTTCTATGCAAATATTTAATGTCTAACTATGAAGTAATTGAGTGTCACGCACATTATTTAACCCTTTTCGGTGAACTGCACAATTAAAATTCCTTACAGTTAGTATATATATATATATATATATATATATATATATATATATATTACTCAAGAGGCAATACAATTAAAGTTTGTGTATCGCGTGTTATTTAATACGTCCATGATTTAGAATTTCACCGTTCGATCGTAATTCTCCAATTCTCGGTTACCACACGAATGGTGCATTCTACTGCTTCTGACTTTGCCACTATACATATTTTCATGTAACTAAATTTTCGGGTAACTAAACTTTAATGCTTATGTCATTACCTGTGCAACATGCATTTTTATAAGGTGCTAAATATGTCACTCACGTTTTATCACAGGAAAACTTCCTTCTTTTGCCAAACTTTTGGCGTTTGGTACATGTAAACCATGCAAAATGAGCCACTTCAGTGTTGGGATCACACTGTGATACACCCAGTTGCACACTAATGACAAGCGTTGGCACAGTACCTGATCGTTTAACGTGGTTTTATAAATCGCCAGAAGACTGGTGATCAAAACATAAGAACTTTTGACATCAGCGTGCAGAATTATGATTTACTTTGGAGAAGCTTGTAAGGTTTTAGGATTAACCGGTGAAACGACAGGCTTGATGTAGTACCCATTCTGACTTTGTAATTTGTTAGATGTAGTGTAGAGTTGCAGCATGGGTGTGCAGTTTCTTCATAACCTACGAAAACCACTTTCCATAAAATGACCATTTTCCGTTACTGTAAGATACCCAGACAGAAAGTCATTTATAGCGTTCTGACTACTTACTTTAACGACTTCCTTGATGAAATGGATTGGTAAGCATATCCATACCGTAATTCGAAAACGTCAGATAAAGCAGGCAAGAGACTAAAGTCAGCAAAATTCATTACATTTGGACAGATGATCTCCACACCTGTGTATCAGCAAATTCCGTAAGTTTTTATTGCCCAAATTTCAATAAAGCAAAAAAAGGGGATCATAAGCTATTCTGTTGTTGTGAAAAGTTCATCGTTTTAATATACCTAAACAAGTTTACTGATAGTTCCAAATTACTAATACTTTCAATGTAGAATGCGAAAGATGCAGGCATTATAAAAGCGTTACAATACTGTTTTGGTCTACCATTTGTGGGGGATCATTTTGCAAAACTCTAAAACTCTAAAATTTCATCCCCTGCTTTCATCTGACATGAACCCTTTGTATCTTCTTGCATTTCCTACCCCGATATCAACGATTTCCCGTCACTGATTGCGTCACTGATGGAAGACTATAAACTTATCCGAAGAAAACAATCAACGAAGAGGAAAAGGGGAAGACTTCACAGTGTCTTGTAATTTGAATATTTCGAACTGTACCATTTTTGAGACACCGGGAATTACCTGAAGGCTGAGGACAGCCTTCTTAGTGAGACACATCTCTATCCTTTCTCTAGTGCTGGTATGAATCCATTCTCATTAATTCTCCTATTTCGACATACCCGCGTCGTCAGACGCGAAAAATTCTACAAAGTCACACATTTCCCTAACTTAACATCCTATAGACACCTAACCGGCTAAGATGGATACCAGCATGAGGGACTGGCGCCCCGATACGACGCGTTCTCACGACCAGAGGCAAAATGATCTGAATGCAAATTGCTTCCCATCTCCTTGCTAAAACAATTTCATAAACTGGATAAAAAGGCGAAGATTTGGGCAAAAGGGAATTCCGAGAGGCACCAAGTTAAGGAAGTTTAGTTTAGTTTTCTAGTTCGCAGAATATTTAGAGACTTTCAGGTGTCTCACTGTTACAACTTAAGTCCATGGCAACAGCATGTCTTGGTCTCAGTTTGAGTACATCTTCCCTGGATATTCCAGCTCCTTCCGTGTGCCTCGAGCATAGCCTAGCGAGTAAAATTCCCCCAAAGATACCTCAAGACAAATGTTTCCCCTCCTGTTTTTTTATTTTACATGGTGGAGAATCCGCCCCCCTCCTGAGTTAACACGGCAATGGCAGTGATTTTAAATTGCAAGGTGACCCCTGATTTTTTATTCTTGATTCAGAAAAGGGAATGGTTTCAAGTTTCCTATCAGGAACTTTGAGCAAAAGCTTACGTCTTTCAATTTCGAGGTGCGGACTATCTGAGCGAGAAAGCTGGTTTTGTGCATGTTTTGAGGTGTTTTGCAACGTCGATATTCAAATGTTATTCTAAATAAAGTCTTGTGACATACTGTACAAGAAAAAATATCAATTAAATATAATTCCGATGATATTTGTCAAATTATTTTAATATAAATATTTAGGTTCAAAATGTTATTGCGCGTAGAATTCGTCAGACTCATGATCACACATTAAGATATAAATTTCTAGCTTATATTTAACCTTCCGCTTATTGCCCGTTAATTTTGGTCATTCCTGTTTCCAAGAATTAATAATCTTGATTATTTGTGATTGATTTGTTCTTTATACGCTGAAAACTTTCTTTTTATTTCGATTTGTAGGTACAATAATATAGCACAATCGGATGATTTCTGAGGATCGAAGAACAGCGCTTAAATTTTCAATTGCACCACAAAAGGTCGATAAAATTGATCGCTGTAGATCACATCTAGAAGAATGCTCGATATTTATACCTGCAGCTGTTTCAACGCCACATCCTTGAACTGCGTGTTTATGGCCATGGTGCAGGCCATGGCAGCCAGGCTCGTAGACGTATTAGTTGACATTTATTCCAAAGTCTTGCGTTAATCATCTTCAGCCCTAAACATTCTGCAACGTGACCCCTTCATTGTCGCTGACCTGTGGAATGTCATCTGCAGTTAACATGTTCATTATAAAATATTGTGGAGAAAACGTTGTATTACACTGTACAGCACATATCGGTTAAACTGCAATATTTCTGTCACACCGAACATTGATTGAGAGGGATGCATGTGGATACTTGTCGAGACAATCTACTTAACATGTGTCTGAGCTGTGTGCAGATGTAATTGAATTGGGCTTAGAGTTAACTTTTTCCCGGCTGGTCGATGCTTTAAGCTAGCATTTTATCCTGATTGAGCGGGTCAAATTCGTCATTTTTTCGTATTCCGGTTCACTCTTTCTGTACACCGTGGAAAAAGACAAATAAAGAAGTTAGACTTTACAAAACAAGGAAAACTAGAAAGTCTTTCTCTTAAACAAAGCTATATTACTGAACTTGATTGGCTCGGTCTTATGACCGAACAAACAGCATAATCAGTTTCTTCGGACGAGATGGACCTGGTAAGTGATATATTCATCCCTTGAATGACACTGATTATTGGGACCTGTTTTCTCTATATTTGATGCAGATCAAGTTTACATGCATAAGACCGCAACAAAGGGCCGTTAGGATTTTACAACGAAGCAGAATCAAAGTCTGGTTGTTTTCCTTGCAAGTTCAGGGGTTTGTTAAGGGCAGTACACTGCCATAGTAAATTTTATCGGAGTTTCCAAGTCGCCCAACGAGGGTTTCACTTGGTGCACCAATGAAACCCTATAGGGGTGAGAATGATACTGGGGTTCCAAAACCATTTATCTATGTACCCTAACCTTGGCAAAAACACTGATGTTTACCAAATATTTCCATGCCATAAATTTAAAGCATGCACAAATACAACATCTACGCAGAAAGCAATATTCAAGAGAATTTGTCTCTCTCTCTGTGAATTTTGCTTTGATCTTGATCTTTTTCTTTTTGATCTTTATCGCCATCATATTGCGTTATTAAGACCCGGATGGAGACTTTTTTTCAGATTGAAAAGGGAAACGTTTTTTTGAAAGATAAAAAAATGTATCTGAAATGTGATGTGTTTGGTCATCCGCTTCATCATTGGAAAGATACATTGTTGTTGAAAAGATAATTGCTTGCGTGAGACAGCACATTTAAAATTAGACCCTTGCGCTGACAAAAATAGTTTGAAGTAGCCAATAGTGGGGCTCTTACTTGATAACTGCAGGATGCATGCAGGCAGACCGTGTTTCTATGGCATTTTCTCGTTTATTATCAAGAAATACCAATAAAAACAACAGAGTAACATTACAAAATATCATAGACCGCAACGTAGGAGCCACCTGTAAAACCGTATACTTGGCTTCCTCGTGTTTTATTGGTTTTTTTCAAGGGTAGTGTACTGTCAGTAGCTAGTGCACTGTAGCCAATCTACGCTTTATGTGTACATACGATATGAGGATCAAGGGGTCCATACTCATCTACATCCAAATGATGTACTCACGATTTCCTACTTATCGAAATATTAGTTTCTGCTTGTCTGAATGTGTTACCTGTAGGCATGGCCGAGAAGTTTTCGGGGTCAACAAATGCAAATTGGCAGTCATCATAGGTCAGGTACACACCTCGTGAACGGTTGCATGAGTTAATTCAATCACCCTGTCTCAATATTGTAGTTGCGGAAACATCCTGCCTATGATTAAGTTTTCATGTGACTTGTTGCATTGTGAATTAAATCCAAAGGGTTATTTATATTGAGGTACACCTTTGAATTATATATTTTGCTGTCACTCAAATAAACTTACAAAACGGCTACATATGCTGACTCTTATAACGAAAAACTGCGTATACCGCTTACCAAGCAGTTTGATTATGGCTAAAACATGGGATGTCACGAAACAATGAGTGACAGACTTTCTTGATAATAGTCGAAGACTTGTAAATAATACATGTTTGCTTTCCTGTAATTTGTTTTGAAATGCAACGGACTGAAGATAAGAGCTCGGAAAATTGTTAGGATGAACGGTCATTCGTAAATATTTGTGTATGAGTTCTGACTCGAGTAGAACAAGAATATCTGCATATATAATACATATTTTTGGTTGAAACAGCAAGATGTGGATTGCCAGTTGTCAAAAACTAGCTAATTATGTCATTCGGCTCTGTTTTTATTCGTCCGCACAACAAGTTCAAACAGTTACCGTACTTGTGGTTCAGAGGGTCCCTTCCCTACACTGTTTTTCATTGTCCTTTTGAATTTTGTTACCTTCTATTTATTTGATTGTGGATATTTTTTACGTTACGTTTCATGAGCAATGTAGAGCAGTACAGCAACAGGCCGATCTGGGGCTAGGAATCGAGACACGCATCCCCTACGTCAGGGAAAATTCAAAACTTGATACGGGACGCACGGTGCGCGTATTCCCTTGCTGAGCGAGGTGTCATAAATTCGGCAGGAGGCGCACCTCAGACTGATTTTGATAAAACGTAAACAATCTGAACTTATTGATAATTCACAAGAAGCTGACAACAATGCAGATTAGCCAGTTGTTGTCGGCAAGATGTGCTAAGGGGAATATACTCCTTCTGGCCCTACACCAAACGTGACGCGTGTCAACTACTTTATGCGTTCGTCTAAAATGTGTATTTCATATTCACAGGGTGGGGTATTTTACATGTTAGAATAGCTTACTTTGTATACGCTTTCAAACGAAATAATTCTCCATAAATGATACAATTGATCCTATGACAGACGTTTACAAATTGATGAATACACGATTGATATGCTGTTCTCGAATCGAGTTCACAAGGAATAACACTTGATAAAAATAGCTGAGTTGTAAAAACACTTTCTGTGCGTCAAATGGCTCTACATCAACAAGAAAGATGAATTATGAATAAACACATTAGCAACTTCAATTAATTTCTTATTTTCTTTCAACATTCAAGAATGATGAGTTTGAGCGGACATCCAATCAGCTAGCAGGTTGTGAGACGCCCACTCACGATACTGTTATTATGACATGTATGAAGTCAATTAGGACACTTTCTGGATGGAGGACATGCAGGTACTATCCGACAGCGATGAATACATCGGGGCTAATGAGGTGGCTTGTATACTTTCGACCATGAAATCTTTATACAGAAAACACAAAGTGTCAGATACTCTTCCTTGTCATAACGATTAATAGATAATAAATGTGTTGGAAATAATAAAAAATACAAACATAAACAAAATCTATATTTTCAGCTGTTTGTATTTCGAAACCAGCAAAAATGGATGAGAAAAATGTAAAGTACGTTTGAATTGTACGGACGCTCAATCCAAAAGAATTAAAAATTAAGCTATAGATGTAAATTATTATCATCAAGGTAAAGCACAACAGTGCATCCGTCCACATAGATGGAAACACCGAAATGTCTCAACAATTCAACAGACAGAGGCAAACACAACCAAATTTTACGTGCATAAAGTAAACGGAACTATCAGTTAACCAGATATGAACTGAAAATGCTCACGTGTTTCATACAGTTATGTGTAAATTTGAACCTTTGCCACATGTTTGCAACTTCATTGAAAGTATTATGATCAACATAATGAACAATAATCACCGCCGATTAATTCTCAAAGGTCATGAAGTATACAAATATGTAATTAGCTGAAATAAAAATATTAAAGTTCTTTGACTGCTGTCATTGTATCACCATTTTATATAGCAAGTGTAATTACCGTTGGCCAAGTCCTTCAAGCCATATATGCCGAGCTGTGAAAGCTCATTAGATATGCAAATTGTAAATTAGCTGACATGAAAATGTGAAATGACTTTCGATATTGTTTTAACCAGGTATAATCATCAATGTTGTCATGTTTTGCCAACTTTGATCAAGTAAATCCCAGTATATATCCCTAATAAGCAAAGTTCATTAAATATGTAAATTAGGAATTGACTTAAGTAAAAATGCTTAATGATTGTCAATAATGTTGTATCATGGTATCTGCAATATATGTAGCAAGTTTTGTCAACTTTGGTCAAGTCAATTCAGATATATATCTCTAATTAGGAAAGTTCTTTAAACATGCAAATTAGGAATTGGCTGAAGAGAAAATGCTTAATGACTTTCAATAATATTGTATTACAGTGTCTGAAATGTACATAGCAAGTTACATCAATTTTGATCAAGTCAATTCACATGAATATCCCTAAGTATGAAAATTCATTTAATATGCAAATTAGGAATTGGCTGAAGTAAAAATGTCTTTTGACTTTCAATAATGTTATATCACAGTATCTTTGATGTATATAGCAAGTTTCAATGACTAAAATCAAGTTAAATTGTATTGCTAAGTTATCCCTATATACCAAAAATCAGACCTCTACCTCTATTGGCTGGCTCATAATTAGATATGTGCATAATTAATTAGGTACAGGATGTGATGTCATAAGGTCTCCCATCATACCAAATATGAAGGGTGTAGCACTTGGGGTTACTTAGTTATGGCCATATATGTATATTTGAGGTCAAAGGTCACATGACATTTTGTCAAAAAAATTGTATTGCTAAGTTATCCCTATATACCAAAAATCAGACCTCTAGCTCTATTGGCTGGCTCAGAATTAGATATGCACATAATTAATGAGGTAAAGGATGTGATGTCATAAGGTCTCCCATCATACCAAATATGAAGGGTGTAGCACTTGTGGTTACTTAGTTATGGCCATATATGTATATTTGAGGTCAAAGGTCATCGAGGTCACATGACATTTTGTCAAAAAAATTGTATTGCTAAGTTATCCCTATATACCAAAAATCAGACCTCTACCTCTATTGGCTGGCTCAGAATTAGATATGCACATAATTAATGAGGTACAGGATGTGGTGTCATAAGGTCTCCCATCATACCAAATATGAAGGGTGTAGCACTTGGGTTACTTAGTTATGGCCATATATGTATATTTGAGGTCAAAGGTCATCGGGGTCACATGACATTTTGTCAAAAAAATTGTATTGCTAAGTTATCCCTATATACCAAAAATCAGACCTCTAGCTCTATTGGCTGGCTCAGAATTAAACATGCGCATAATTAATGAGGTACAGGATGTGATGTCATAAGGTCTCCCATCATACCAAATATGAAGGGTGTAGCACTTGTGGTTACTTAGTTATGGCCATATATGTATATTTGAGGTCAAAGGTCATCGAGGTCACATGACATTTTGTCAAAAAATTGTATTGCTAAGTTATCCCTATATACCAAAAATCAGACCTCTAGCTCTATTGGCTGGCTCAGAATTAGATATGCACATAATTAATGAGGTACAGGATGTGATGTCATAAGGTCTCCCATCATGCCAAATATGAAGGGTGTAGCACTTGTGGTTACTGAGTTATGGACATATACTCATATTTAAGGTCAAAGGTCATCGAGATCACATGACATTTTGTCAAAAAATTTGTATTGCTAAGTTATCCCTATGTACCAAAAATCAGACCTCTAGCCTATTGGCTAGCTTAGAACTAGAAATGCACATAATAAATGAGTTGCAGGAAGATGCCAAGGTCAAAGGTCAAGTGGAATCCCCAAAATTGTGGAGAGCAATTTGGTCCCCTACTGGCCATTGTCCAATAGACGCTGGCTGTCTTGGACTTTAACATATACCAGAATAAGCCATTGCCATAGCTTAGCTGCATAGGTATAGGGGAGGTCAAAGGTCATAGAAAAATCAGAATAATAATACTTTAAAAATCTTCTTCTCAAAATTGGCAAGACCTTTGACTTTGATATTTGGCATGAAGGAGCAAGGCTATAAGGTCTAACCAGGATTAGGTTGGTAGCGGGTCAAGTTGACTGGGGTCGAGTTGGTTAGGGCATAGACCTTAAAAACGGATGGTTAGGGGTCGAGATGTCCAGAAACGATGGTCATCATGCTTCCCATAGACTACCATGTATCAGAAAAATTAAAACTGTGATAACTTCATTAATATGCAAGCCACGCCCACCAAAACCTTTTCAGTTCTAGCCATTTGAATTCTGAAGATGTCTACCAAATTTGACTGAAATACGTTCAGCCGTTTTTGAGATAATGGGGATACAGACACACACACAGACAGACATGGCTAAACCATATGCTCACGTGTGTGAACACGTGAGCAACCAGATATGAACTGAAAATGCTCACGTGTTTCATTATATATTGCATTTATGTGCAAGTTTGAACCTTTGCTACATGCTTTGCTACATTTAAAGTGTTATGATCAACACAATGAATTTCACCACAGATCAATTCTAAAGGTCATTAAGTATTCAAATATGTAATTAGCTGAAATAAAAATAACTAATTTCTTTGAGTACTGTCATTGTATCACAATATAGCATGTGTAATTACCTTTGGTCAAGTCCTTCAAGCTCTATATGCCAAACCGTGAAAGCTTGTTAGCTATTTATGCTAATTATGAATTAGCTGACATGAAAATGCAAAATGACTTTCAATACTGTTATAACCTGGTATAATGATCAATGTACACAGCATGTTTCGCCAAATTTTATCAAGTAAATGCCAGTATATATCCCTAATTTGGAAGGTTCATTAAATATGCATATTGGGAATTGGCTGAAAAAAATGTCAAATGACTTTCAATAATCTTGTATCATAGTATCTTTAATGTACATAGGAAGTTTTGCCAACTTTGGTCGAGTCAAAACAGATAAATATCGCTAATAAATGCGGGATATCGGACCGCAGGCGGGCGAAGATTGCATTATAAGCGCGCCAACCCAAACTCACTGCATGGACATCACATTTACGAAATCGAAGTCCAAAGTCAACTACGTCATTGTTAGAATAAGAGAGGTTTTCCATCACACGGGAGCATACCACCACAAATTTTGCACAGATGGCGTTGCACTGGCATTGAAAAAGGGTGCATGGGAGCATGGGAACGCGGGCAGTTTCCCTCGCTGTGGGTAGGAAATGCATTGAGCAAGACACACTTCCGGGTTCGCAAAAAACGAGGATCCCATTTACGGGGCGCTCAAATATAACTATTTGCTGTGATACATAGCAGAGGCGTATATGTTTGTGATGCTGAGAATAACATCAGTAAATAAATGACGGGTTTTAAAAGTTGACGTTTTTTGCGATGAAACAGACTTCTGAAGGTAGCTCGCTTGGGGAACACGTCATCCCGGCCGCTGTCCGCTTTGACCCAGTAATTCACACTGGTTTTGGTCGGCCCCAGGTACCCAAGTCACTTCGACCCGTCACACTTTTGCCTACATGTCCACGGAGACGATTCAACATGTTCCACAACAAAGCCAAGACAAAAATTGAAAATATCAATAAAATGGCTTCACAAAGGCTGAAATACACGATACTCGATGAAGTATGAAGTTTATGAAATGAAATCAAAATTGACAACACAAGTGTTTGTCTCGGGTAATACCACTTGAAGTTGTTTTTTCCATACAGTGCAGTATTTGTCAGTGACAAATTAATCTTTGCAATACATTTTTTTGCGATGAGCTGGAAATTTGATTAATATCGAGTTAATGTACATAAATATTCCGTTATTTACTGGGACACGTTTATTTTCTCGATCCGCTATCTGCGGACTACGTGCTGAAGTACATTGACTGTTCATGTCAACGATCGTTTCTCCCTCTGCAGAGTTTCTGTATCCCGTTCAACAACGCTGTACCTCGATCACACGATAGTGACGCTATGTAGCTGTGCAGTATTGAAACTTATCATAAAATGGCCACCTCGTCTAACAGTAACACGTATTGTCGGGATTATCGTACGGAAAAAAGACTGCAAAAGTAAGACTTATGAATCTTCATCAGAATTGAACACATCATGATTGTACACGAGTATCAACCGTGAATGCACGTTGAGCTCGGCAGTTACACAAGCATGGTACGCTACATGCATAGCCCTACGAGTATGGCGACAGTGTCCGGCTTTGGCTACGCCGCCTACCGGAGGTGGGAGGCGGCGTAGCCAAAGCCGGACACTCTCGTCATACTCGTAGGGCTAGCTACATGCAGTGCCGCGATGCCGATCGTATGCATTCCAAGGCCTATCCCGGAATTTGTTTCACAAACAACCTCAAAGGAGAGCAAACATACTTCTATGGACAGTGACGAACACGTTTCTTGGCGAAGCAAATTCAAAACAGTGCAGAAGTACATGAAGTAGGTCATGGCCTTGGACTCTGTGCACGAACCTGATTGGTCACTTCAATACCTTTGACCCAAAGTTATTATTCATCAGCACTTCCATGCCATGAGGCTAGGTAGAGAACGTATGTACTCATTTCTGGCGATCGAACAGCGAGGGAAACAATCAATTACCAAGGATAAAGCTAATTTGCTAAACGATATTTTATCTTGAATAGTGAGTTGAATGAGTAATAAAATATCATATTTTTAATGTTCAATACGAGGTTGAAACACGGAGGGACCGTGGTTGAAACCAGTGCTATCCAGCTGTAGCCAACCTGGACAAGCACATTTCACAGCGCCCTCAAACAGTCGATTGTTTTCACTTGTCATACGCGGCGTAACAGAAAAATTAAAACTTTCATAACTTCATTAATATCCAAGCCACGCCCACCAAAACCTTTTCAGTTCTAGCCATTTGAATTCTGAAGATGTCTACCAAATTTGACTGAAATACGTTCAGCCGTTTTTGAGAAAATGGACCAACAGACAGACAGACAGACACACAGACAGACAGACATCGCTGCGACATATGCTCACGTGTTCACACGTGAGCAAAAAAGGATTAGATACCTAAGACTTAAGCTATGTCGAATTTCTGTGTTTTCCAAGAATATGGAGGAGGTTGAACCACATGGACCACCTAAGTAATCACCAATATAGGACTGGGGATCCCTCCGCTGATGTTTTCAGGGATTCTTTTCGAAAGCGAACCGATTATCATATGTAACCTGCACCCGTCGGGCATCTCCGGATAACTTAACAGGCTATTATGCAGCCTTGCTTCACCCAAGGCCTTTGCAAATGGCAGAAAACAGATGCCGCGATTTGCGTCTCACGTGTCCGTATTGAGCCGAAGAAATTGGATCGATTTCTGTAGCTGACGAACGAGCGGGATAAGGGGAGATTAAAGACGGCAATCGATACTACCATGATCAATGAAATGCATCGGTTGGAATGAAAAAGAAAAACTCCCCCGTAGACGTCTAGTTCTTATCAGGAAGCTGCGAGCATTAACGGCGATTTTATCTCACTCGTTTGTCTCATTGTGAGTGCACGCCAAATGACATCATATCTCAAACGCTGATAAACTATGGATTTCTGCATTCACGGTGAAATATTTCGGCACGTCCTTTGCTTTCTTTATCTGCCTTTCTTAACCATGTTACATTATGTTTGATCTTGCCCTTTGTTTTGTCCTGTTCTCCCTTCTCCTTGACCTTATACTAAATCCACATCTTACTCGTTTAAGGCAGTATGCGCCTCGAAAGTGAAAGACTTAAACGTTCACCAAAATTGCCTCCATGAAATTTTCAACGATTTCCAAATCAAGAACATAAGTCAGGGGTCACCATGTAAACTTTGGTACTAGAGAAACTTTTTCCGGTATTTGAAATTCAAAATGACCACCATTTCGGTGTTAACTCTATGACGAAAAATATAATTTTCAATTTTCGAAAACACTAAGACGATGAATATTTTTCTTACACCAAAGGTTTTAATATGAGCCCCTACAAGTGGTAGACCAGAAAGTATTGGAAAAATCTGAGAGCCCGAATATCTGTCCACGAGGCGAATTCCAACTTAAGATGGTTGTGTTTGAATGTATTTCAACGGCTGATATATGAAATAATGCATGAGCCATATGCTTGAAATAAAACGATTGCTGCAACGTGCGTGAGAATGTATGTTCTCCATTTCTTAATGACGTCATAATATGATCACTCAAAGGATACTGTCAAATATATTATTTTGCACACAAATGCCAATTACACAATATTTCTTTCATTTCTTCACATCTCATAATTCATAGAGAAAATATGATATCATACAAGAGCGGGTAACTAGAACTACCATTGGTAAGAAAACACGGTCGATCGAAATATTACCGGGCTCTGCAACGTATTAGTCTGAGAGTGCATGGAGTCTTGATATTTCTGACAGTCCCTCGTGACACATTATACAAAATTCATTGATATCTATCCAATACTGTGTACAAATTTATGAAGAGTATTATATATCTGCTTATTTTTTTCCAAAATCGTATCACTCTAGTCTGCAAAACATTTAAAAATACATTGTCGTTTTTCGAAGTATTTTCATTCCTAATGGCTATTAAAAGGTCTTCAGAGATTAAAAAAGCTTTGACCTATGTGATTTTGCTGTGACATATGCTGTGGAGATTGAAGTCTGGCTCGCATTACATAAAATGCTTCTAACCAATTTGCACAGTTCATCATGTTTCTTGGACACAATAAATGCAAAAAGGTGTGCGTATACGTATGGCAAAGTGGTAAGCTGCGGCAAGTTACCGTTTCGCGGCTTTTGGAATTCATTACAAGTTTACAATTTGTAAATTCAGAATATGGCGCGTTATTCCATTCGCAAGGAGATGTTTTAACTTTCATTAATCGCCAACGTACCGTAGATACAGTGTTTACATCGGTCATGGGGTCCCTGGTAACCTTTGAGCAGAGTTCCGACGACAAACTCCCTTTAAACACACGTGACACCTCAAAAGTTGAATGTACGCATCGTGTTGAAGGGCGTAATAATGTACCCCATCAAAGGTCGCCAATATTCGACTGAACAACACAAAAGTTAAATAATGCACGCAAAGCAGCCTACATCAAGGTCTATAACGTTGAATAAATAAACGAGTTTATAAATAATACCGTTTTGAATATCTGATTGAAGGGAATTGTATGTGTGAATTATCGAGGAAAGAAATATACATATCTGGCGTATTTGAAATCGGTCTTCTCAATTGGGCATGAGGTAGGCTAAAGCACATCGGAAATGAGGCGGAGCATTATCTACGACTTCTTGCTCAGGTATGTTTATCTTGTTCGGGAAGACAAACCTATAAGATGGCTTTGTTGCTAAAGATAAAAATGTTATACCCTTAATTACTGCTCATCCGTATTATCTGCACATGCGTGTTTGGTTACAAAGTAAACATAGTTGAAGTGCAATATATGTTGTAAAATGATTCACTCATTCAGTTGCCTGGACTGTCGACTAAGTCAAAGTTAGCCTCTGTTGATTAAGCTTACATGTATAGTGGGCTCCGCGTGTTGGCGGCAAAAAAAAACTTACACGCATTGCCATGCATATAAGTTAACGTTCTCTGATTTAGAAGTAATATGCTGATCATGTGTTTTTGCCATCAGCTTTCAAGCTGTGGAATGAAGTTTCGGTACCACTATGAGCGCAAGTGATCTTATTATTTGATTTTTTCCCTTTCTGGCAGACATGACACGAACCAAGAGCTTTCGTTAATTTGTATAGCTGCGACGTTCGACAAATATCGGCACTAGAGACATTGGATTGTGGAGCGAAGCACGTTCGCGGGCAAAGCGCCCCGCACTCTCCATCGCCAGTTCACTTAATTGAAAATCTAAACCAGAGGCGACATATTTCACTGCAATGAACTGACATTTCGCAGACAGAGTATTAAAGGTTTTGTTTGACTAGCTGCCTTGCGTTGAAATTTTATGATCAAATCTGCAAAACGGGCGCAACAAAGATAAGTATTAGTTGAGAGCGGTAAAAAACCCTAGATGATAAAACCGATGGCGCTGAATCAAATGCGTATTGATAAATTTATTTACAGACAAATTATCGGTGAATGAACATTGCGGAATAATTTTAACAGTTATTACGTAGCAAACTGGTGGAGAGCATTCACATTAATCTTATGCGCTTTTGACACCGTCGCACATACACGACGTTTCTTGGGGCCGTCAGGTTTTTCGCGCGCTTTTTAATTCAAGCAATTTGAGTCTGGGGATAGCTCATGGTCGACATCAATTCTTACATCTGCCTGACGAAAACATCAAAGAAATCTGATGTATACATGTCTTAATTTGAGCTTTTACTTTCCCGGCGTGGCAGCAATCACTCGATACACCAGGAATCTCTGTGCGACGTGATTGCGCTGGATACTGGTTCAATTTGGTGTAACTTCTGCAATTTAGCTTCCTTTCAAATTGCAGGAACTGGCATTAAATTGCGCAATTTAAGGTTCTTGAAGGAATATTGGGAAGTCAGGCACATAATGAAATAGCGTGCGGCGTCGCAAATGGAACGACCACTGCAGGGGCCTTGCGAGCTGAAAAGGAAATTACACATCCGCGCTACGACGCTGAAAACCTGGTCACAAAAATGGAATCTTTCTCGAGTTTCAGAGTAAATTTAGTCTAGTGAGAACTTACAAAATAACTTAGCGGACAGGAAAAGTGATCCCAGGTAGGCGCTTTCCTTGGAATACATTTATAGGTTATATTGTAGACAGCATTTATCTATCATTATATATAGTAATATTGAAGTCCAACGAAAAGAAAAGGTCTGAGGTGCAGAACGACGTCAACTGACTCACAGGCGACCCAAGTATTACTGAGTTTTCACAGTTTTCTCTATCATTTTCTCTTCTTTCTTCATGCTCTGAATGATCGGAATAAATAAAATAAATGGTTTATATAACCTAACCTAACCTAACCTGTGACTCTTTATTATTTTACACTCCATTACAAGGACGTATATCTCTCATACACACATGCTGTAATTAATTAGTCAACACAACTAATTATGCTAATCCGTGGACTTATCAGGGATTTTACGGGTTGGTCAACATCGCGAAAGATAGGAATGGTTGCTAAAATGGGAAGGTAAGAAGCTCTCCTGAAATGTGTCCAGAAATTACCAAATTGCAGCCAGTCATGACCATTTATCCAAAATTAACTGCAGCCAGTATTTCGATGGCTGAGGAGAGCCAGCTACTCTTATTTCAAACGTTTAAATGGTTGCGAACAGTGCAAACTCTGCCAGTTCCTTGCGTGCAGTTCATGGCATGAGGACGTCCGTAAAGCAGGAAGTCGGAAGTTGAAATCTTTGACCTTTACGTTGTTTATATGTGGGCAAACTTGTAAACATATTTCCCAGGAACAAGTCTGATTTTGACTAGGGTCAAAGTTCGTGTGGTTTAGCGTGGTTCTCTCAATCGGGTGGTGTTGCTAAGGTTTTGTCTGCCCACCGTCCGTGGGTGGAGGGACGGCCGTCTGCCTTTCAGTTTAGCTGTGCGTTCTCGATAATTTTGCTGTATTTTTTCTCACAAACATTGGAAATTCGTTTAAGTTAAGAAACATCGATTTTTATATGAGGAATATTCTAGCTCGTATCCTCGAATTAAATCAACCGATTTTCTTTGATACAGTTTTTTATATGGTTTGGAGAACTCTTTGGGGCGGCGTCAGATAACAAGTGGAATGAGACAACAACATTTCGTTCATGCATGGATGTAAAAAATAGACCCATGGTTCATGTAAGGAAATCATATAGCAAGTATACTTCTTGCGCTGGTGCAAACTCTACGAAATATTATGATATCAAAGATGTTTTCCATGATAGTTACAAGGTTTATTGTCTAAATTCGCGGAAATCATCAAGAATATCTAAAAAATACTACACGTAATTATGATTACATTTTGTATGTGTAGAGGTGTTGTTTGCCGTTCCGAACGTATGTTCTACACGTACGCGACGTATGGTTATCACTGATCAGCTTATGATGAACGTAATTTCGTGTAACTAAACTTCTCCATAACGATATGTTACCGGCAGCCTATAGTGAGTGAATAGAAATGATGGTGACTGGTTTAAAAAATTCACAGTGCTGGTAAAAATTCTCACAGGCTTCTTAAAGTAGTGGACAACATCATCGGTGATGTCAGTTTGTGTTTCGATGTTGCGAGGTCACCGCTCAGGTGACTTTAGTGACGGGCTACACTGAGCCTCGTCAATCGCTGATTGTACGCCAGAAAAAGAACGGTCTGCGAGTAGTCATGTCGGAAAAAGCTGGAAAACTGGCGATAGTTTGGTGATTTTTAGCGGATTTCTTTTAGTGGTAGGCCCCTAATAACCATGTTGTCGATGAGTGTTGGCAATTTGGGTGGAAAATTTTCGAAATATCGACAAACAAAGTTGCGACAAGCGTGCTGTCGGGCAGAACATGGACGTTCCCATGGCTGTGGTGGTGACGTTAAAGTCAAAACCAGCCGTAAAAGGCAGAAATCCCGTCCGAAAACACCACAGCTATGGACCCAAAGCTAGCCTAACAGTACAAACGAAGTTTTATAGCCCGTGCGCTGCTTCTTTCGGGAATTTTGTGCACTAACAGCATAAGGCACGATTGAAAATCGATCAGACTAGTAGCGACCATGGAGCTAGAAACTAGCTCCATGTAGCGACCAACTCTCTTTTATTATGCGAAAAAAGTAACCGGCGAGCTTAACTCTTTGACGCCGTACAGTCATTCTAGTCATGAGCTTGGTTGCTACCGTATACCAGAAAACAACCGACTTTGACGTCAAAGGCCTGTTGCTGGTACGTACTTTGAGACAGAAAATAACGATATGTTACCGGTAGACATGGAGTTAATAGCGAGTGCAGAGAAATGAAGGTGACTGGTTTAAAAAAATTCACAGTGCTGGCCAAAATTCTCCAGTGTGTGCTCCTGCTAATGTGTCACCATTGTGCCTTGAATCACGACACGGTTTGTAAATTATACTTGGTATATACACTCCCAGAAAACGACGACGTGAAACATACATCTATATAATTTTGTTGAAAAACTCATGAAACGGCAACTCCGGCGATCTTTTTCTGCTTGGTCGGTCGATACTTTCTGGGTGGCATTTGTTACATGGAGCAGGACCATGTCTACTTATGTTAGAATTTGGCACTTGGCAACGAAAAGCATGTGCGTTTCCAGTGTTCCTTTCGATCTAACTTCCCGTTTATTTTTGAATAATGAGCAGTGTTTGTTTGCGCATATCATGAATATATAAGCGTCCACTAGGTTTACGGACGTCCTCGGGACGTGTTTCCCAAGATCTTCATACCTTCTCCTTTTTCATTAACATCACTATCATTCCGATGTTGACCAACCTCTGATAAGTCCACGGATTAGCATAATTAGTTGTGTTGACTAATTAATTACAGCATGTGTGTATGAGAGATATACGTCCTTGTAATGGAGTGTAAAATAAATAAAGAGTCACATTTTTTACATCCATGGGTTAGGTTAGGCATGGATGTAAAAAATCTATTTTTTACATCCATGGGTTAGGTTAGGTTATATAAACCATTTATTTTATTTATTCCGATCATTCAGAGCATGAAGAAAGAAGAGAAAATGATAGAAAAAACAGTGTGAAAAACTCAGTAATACTTGGGTCGCCTGAACTGACCTATGATTATAGACTTAATAGACCTAATGACGCATGCGTTATAGAACTTACACGTGGCTGATGTGACAATACTTGTCTCAGTCAAATGTCTGCGCAATACAATTAATACCTACAGACATTACTACAAACGTCGCTGTACACCATGTAATTGCACACAGGCGTACGGAACGTTTCGTAGATCGTCGTCGGATGGGAAGTGACTGACACTGTGAGGCCGAAGGCCGAACCTCGGTACTGTATAAGAATACCGAATATAAGAATATAATGTATATTATACAGTACCGAGGTTCGGCCTTCGGCCTCACAGTGTCAGTCACTTCCCATCCGACGACGATCTACGAAACGTTCCGTACGCCTGTGTAATTGCATACCCGTGGTTCCTTACCTCGAAATGTCGAAGTTAGGTTGAAGAATAGTTTATTTTCGGCTGCTTAATCTCAAAATAAGGAGAATACAAGGGGGGGGGGCGGGTAATCCGCTGGCGCACCTACGACTTTAATTATACAGCTATATCCCATTCAGAAACATGGACACTGTACACGATGCTTTCTATATTAGGCTATCATCTCGCGGTTGCTTAGAGATCAGATCGATATTGCAAATGGAAGGTCGCGCTATATGTGCTACCATTTCCACTCCGTGGAGAACGCACAGACAATTGCGGGGCATGGATTTTCGTTTCCCATTGGAACAGCATAAACATTCGATTGTAACCATCCATTTCAGACACACACAAATGAAGATGTGTATGATTTTAGTCTGGGATGGCTAATGTTTTTTCCCCCCGGGTTACTTCGATTATTTAATTGAGTAAACTACTCAACGAGGTAGCATTTTGATTTCATTACTCAAAATTCGCTTTAATTGTTAAAAGCCTTTATTTGAAGTGTATCATCACAGATGATTGCGAAGCTGAGGCTCGTCCAAGGCAATACCTCATAAATTTATTACTCAACGGTATTGTTATTAATTTTCAGGGTTGGGATACGCAAGAGGCATGATGACGATAGTCCATCATCACAACCCATACGAACAGTCGATGATGAAAAGCGATGACAGTACTGATATAACTCGGCGAAAAACTACAAGTTAACAACATTTCGGCAAAAAAGTTGTCACTGGAAAATAAAGTCAGAAGCGACCGACTTCGATGCTGTCTAGAAAAAGCAGTCCGCACAGAAGTGTTCGGTGTGTTTTGCGGTTACATTAACGTATCACGCATCATTCAGAATCTTCAAACCGTGACAGAGATGACAATCACAATGTCTATTACATATACCGCCCGATCATCAGTTAGTTTTATGGACGTGTGTACGTGCTTGCACACACACATACACAGCCACACACCACACAAACGTATCACCAAACTGCGCGTGTCCTTCTATGAGCGTGTACATTGTTCAATGCAGGATCACAGAGCAAGTAATAAACCTATATACCTAATTTGCCCGATGTATTCTCATTTACATGTATATGTGTATATATATATATATATATATTAATATATATATATATATATATATATATGTTTATACTCTGATACTCGAGTAACGCCTATATATATATATATATATATATATATATATATATATATATATATATATATATATATATATATATATATATATGTTCATACTCTGAGTAACGCCTAAGTCCTGTTTTCTACTAGCGTTATCAATTTTTACCTTAAATCGCTCTGCCATACAGGTGTTGAGCACTGTTTTACATCGTGAAGATTTCCGAACATTTTAGTATATATATATATATATATATATATATATATATATATATATATATATATATATATATATATATATATATATATATATATATATATATATATTCTCCCTTACCCAAACAAAGTTTTACAGAGATCGCAAAATGAATAATCCTACTATTGTCGTTAAGATTAGCATATAGAACTGAACGTGGATGCTTGATTTATTCATGCGATGATCGTTGTGGAACTAGATTGAAACTTGAAGTGCACACAGTCCAGATTTCAAGTGCTTGAAACCATTTTGTATTCATGTACCCTTCCGTACGTGTATGCGTTTTGATGACAATTTGAAGTATTTCTGCATATAAGAATCAGTGAGATTATTTTGTCGAATGTATAGATAAGATATATAGGCGTGTTTATTCAAACGTTTTACACGTGGCTGGTTCAAATGACATAAGACCAGAGAGACAGCCGAGTTTTGATAACAACCACGGGTATTTTCCAATCAAGTGTGTATAGACTCGAGGGAACGCAATCACGTCTTTAGGCTCACGCTTACACTGTATTTCGCTGATAAGACGATTTGGAGTTGCGTAAAAAATCCGAACCATTGACGTGATCGAGAAGGTACGATTCTGAACGAAATGCTCCTCCAAATGATGATAAGCCTTGAAATTTGCGCTAGCTTCGATTTTCGGATGAACATGCCGCGGTGCACGTCACTATGAATTTACCCCTTCGTTAGCTTGTAAAGTGTCTTCGGCTCCGCGCGGAGACAGTGGGGGTTACTATGGAGACGACGCTCCTCGTGATACCGATACCCGACGTCAAAGTTTAATCTAACACAATTTTAGAGAAGCGAACTGTAAAGTTAACACACGATGATATCGTTTTTCCTTGACTACCGTTCGGCGGGAAATAAACTACATGTACATAAAGGTTCGTTAGGGCCTATTGAGCGTCCAAGCGTAACGGTGTCTAGAATCATATTTTACAGCCGCTGCAGACTACGTGACTTGCAGTCTATCTGTATCTCTCTAACAAAGTTGGCTGTAGGCAATTTGTCATTAATTATGCTAGCTAGAGTCCGGCATGCAAAGTTTCACAATCTAAGAGCTATGGCGCTACCCTTGTGCGATTCACAGTGCAATGAAGAATGAGCAGATCACGATATGCTGGGAAAAAATTGTGAATAAATTCTCCACTACTGAATCCTCCTACATTTTGTGCGCTAAGATTTTGAAAGTCGGAGGCCTGCAGAAGGAATGTATACCGCCAAATCGTTTTGAGTTGATCAGCCAGAAAGGCCACGCCGCAACCCGCTGGAATATTAATTTACATTGCGTGAATACGGTGAATTAATTTGTGTGTCGGTTTGTTTAAACCGCCCACTCATTCCGATCGCAGAGTACAGAAAGCGATACAAATCAAGCGATGTAGATTTGACAGAATGAGATAAACATTTCTTTTTGCTTCACCTTTAAAATTCGGAAGCTAATTGCTAAATTTCGAGAACGTGAGTACGATCGAAGGGGCCCATATTCATCAATCAGATCTGCAAAATATTGAAAGAATACTGAGTAATATATTTTCTTTCAACCGAGATATATGCGTTTGTATTAATATTCTAAATGTTAAGTATTACTACAGAAAATTATGATTTATTGGTGACAGTAAAAGCTTGGATGTGACACTTTGTTGACCAGTCGTATATGTGTGACGCATGAATTAATTCCTCACAGGCACGATACAGAGCGCCTCAAGTAAAAAGATTTTCTGACTCTAAAAAATCTCAAAATTTCAGGTTTACAGTTAATGTGGACTTATATTGCATAGAAAACTCATTCTTTCAGCGTTTTGTGGTTGTGAAAATCGAAAATGCAATCTTGTCGTAAATTTATAAATGCGGCTATTTTGCATTTCAAATATGCATTTCTAATTCAAAATTTGCTCTTTGGTCCCTGGTTTTTTGTTTTTTTCTTAAAGAGAATATTAGTTTCTGATACAAGTATTTCGACATGCGCTTTAGCTTAAAGCCGAATGTCTTATGTGTGTCGTCACAAATTGTGAACAACTTGCTGTTCACCATCAGTTCAGAATGTGATAGTTTTGTTCTTAAAAAGCCACTGTAGACAGTGGAAAGAAGAGCGAACACTGAGCTTGGAACCAGTGTGGCTCCGTACGTTGAAATCACTTCAAGTTCTCATTCTGAAATGTGGCCGTGGCCGTGGCCAATTGTGGTCGCAATCCAGCATTAATATAATACGCGCCAAAATTAAACCTTTGCTCATATTTGTGAAGTAAGCTTTAAATTATTTCTCTTTCATAATCGACACCAAACGTGTTGCATCACAGTGCGATTCTGTTTATTGGCGAGATTAGAGTCGCCTCCATTACCAAGCTTTGAAATTTAAAATAGCCGCAATTTTCTGTGCCGACTTTATTGGGGAAGATTACTTTTCACAAATAGGTGGTGGTGAAAACGCCATGTTCTAAAGTTTATCGCACACAAGCGGAAGACCGGCGAAGATTGTGAGATTTAGAGTGTAGGAACATCTGCTCCCGAGGCTCATTATGCCTTTACGAAAAATGTGCTGTTAAACAATAAATGCAGCTTGGAACACTCCTTGTGCGGGTGAAGATGTCAAAAGAGCTCTGAGCGGAGAAAGCGGCACAAAGCCAGATTAATCCAGATTTGCCTCACCAGGAAATTGACTCACAGAGTAAAAAATCGATGAAGAAAAGAGAAAAACGAGACTTTAATTAGCGGTGTACAAAGTCGCCACTGGCAAAACCTGGGAATTGTTCCATCAACGACGGTTTCGTCAATCTGGCGACAGATATCCATTACCCTAGTATTGACTCGACATGCAAATTTAAAATCAATCCGGTAACTGGTTGAAACAATACTAATGACGCTGCTTCCATGTTTATCAGATCACAAATTGAAGTGACAAATATTTTTTTATCATTTTATCAAAGGCGGAAATTCAAGAACAAAAAATCCAATGAATACAGCTATCACTATTATTAAATGCCCGCTCAAGGTCACAATCTACCATAAAGAATCTCTTCCCGATGATACCACAGACAAGGTGTGTCTGTGGTAATACTTAACTAGTTTAACCTTCTGCAAAAGTATGAAGGTACGAATAATACGATTTGACGCTTGGTGATTTGGTAAAGCGTTTAACTGTCGTTCCTTCAGTAAGCTTCACTTTCTTAATGTGACCTTCCCTATAATACAGTGGATTAAAGTAAGCATAAATATCGGTCTCGGGCAACAGTCTGAAGATTCCTGGTCTGTCTGTGGCTACGGCGATTCGACCATTGGGTGTGGAAACAGACTAATGGGGTTCAACGGTTATCTAGTTCAGTGCCTGTGATGAGAAGTTAGCTGGCCGTAGAGGGATCCCAGGGAGGGATATGAATACGAGGTTCGTCAGCTCATTTCTGGGCTTTTGTCGCTCGTCGGTAATTTTACACGGAACTCATCAATCACGAGGCATTATCTGTTCCAAGGCTTGCTTGACCATATACGCTTGCTCGCACACGTTATTCATAGAGTGCTGGTTCTTTGACCTCGTACGCACCATTGATGAGCTGGGTCCGAAGTCTGCTACCTGCATGTTAGTTACTTAACGAGGTTGTAATTATCCACGTCTTCGATGCGCTGTCGGTGAGTCTACATGATCACAAATCGACAAAACCAAATTCTTCTCCTGCGAAAAGGAGATGCTTTCACAGACAGACGGGCCCAACGAAGAAAAACTTGCAGCTAAAAATAAAAATCGATCCACCGAGATTGCGGTCCCACTAATTTGCTACGTACATTAACGTGCATGATAAATAGCCTATGGCTAAACCGGCATTGGGCACCGAGTGATTGATTTGTGTCCATGGCAACGATACCAAGTTCCGTAGAGTGAAATTAACCCGGCGACCCCAATTTCACATTTAACGCGGCAGTAATCTTGCAGAGTGCAAAGACAATATTTTACATGCCCTCTGCGATGTAGAGCACCCGATTCAATTATGGAGGATGATCCCATCAGGTTTTCTTTCTTTCTCTCTTTTTTTAACTATTGGATTGCTTGGCTGATCTCGGGTGATGAGTGCCGTCATCAATACCGGCACTTGCATTAGTTACCGGCGTTTGGCATTACCCGCCATCGGTACTACTGGAAACGTGTGTACTTGCCCCGGTAAACTATAATAAAATCTCTCCCTAATAATTAAGCCAATTGCAAATCAAAGTTTAACGGTGCAAAAGGTCTCGATCAATTTTGGAATTCCTCGTATGGAAGTTCCAACAGAAAGTCCAATAGCATTCATTCCCTATGGTACTCGAACACCTGAGAGATTTTTGTGCCTGACACGAGGCATGAACATTCCATGGGCCTGCTTCACTCGCTGGCAAAAGTGAAAAAATGCTTATGGAGACTATGAAATTCTTGGCGGAAATGGACCTGAGTAACAGTAGTTGCTATTGAAAAGGAGAACAACAATATACGTGAAGGTCGCCAGTATGTATCCGCCTGCATAGGACTAGGACTGTGTCGTAAATGCCATCTCCACTCGCGACAGAACTTACCTGTCCAGTTTCGTGCTACGAGTTGAAAGACGGGACTACGATATAGCGGGGTTTTCGTGTCATATTTTCGTTGCTTCGTGAAAGAATTCATTCCAAGTGCTTTAAATGTTTAGTATAGGTCGAAGAGGTGAATATTAGTAACATATGGAAAACATATCATGAACGCTCTACAAACAAAACAAAAATATTTATCATATATTATTAAATATAAAGGGTGCTTTGAAATGCTCTCTGACTTCAGGAAGCCACGCATATTTGCAATGTGAAAAGTTTTTAAAACATGAGCGACATACCTCGACGCCCGGCACTTGGTACAGCGGTAGATTGGCGACGTAGTAGCTTCTGTCATGCCGGCAGTCGTCTCCGACGCACTGATCGACCTCAGCGTCGGCAGTCGAAGAGCCGACAACTTCCGCGTCTTGATTCTCTGACAGGGTCGGCGACGGGAAGGCCGAAATCGTGAGGAGAGATATAGTTGCAAACACGACGATGAGGTGGTCAAACTTCGTTGCCATTTTGCCCATGCTGTTCATTTTCCGGGTTTGTGACACCAAGTTCCGGGTGACTACAAAAGGTACGAACGAGTCGTATGCAAAGTAATCTCAGTCAGTGGACCGGATTTGTTTTGCTGTATGGCCAGACACCAGACTCAGTTGTGTGGCATGCCCCGCCTCGTCCGATGCCAGCAGCCAGGGTTTTGAAGATATCCGTGGATTCATCTGAGTTTTGTTATTCAAGTTTTTATAACATCAGCCGGTGAAGCCTACTTATCTGAATGTTTTAGATGAGGTACGCTGATCACGAGGCAATTCAGTACCTGTTTACCGACTTTCATTAATAATGCACGCATATTGGGCAAACCCGTAAGCGAGCAACGCGCAATCGACACTTTCCCTTGTTTCTTCGAAAACGCCCACCAACTTAGGGTGTATTGAGAGAGTTGTTGAACTCTCGCTGTAGCCTCGTGCGAGATCGCGAGAACCAATATGGCGGCTGGTTTGAACAGTAGGCGACAGGGTGAATAAGGATTTCGCATTTTGTACTTTTCCTAAGATTTGGTCTATCACTGAGACAAGAAGAAGGGTGTGATCGAAAACAAGAAGACAAACATGAGGGCTTGTGAATTCAAACAATGGTAAGCGATCATGAATGTGGACAATTTAATTTGTGCGTATGGAGGTGTACATATACCAAACCAGACGGACTTGAAGCTAGCAAGACGTCCATGTGTATACATATCCGGGTGTACCGGTATGTACCGTGGAGGGGAGCGTTTAGATAGCTCAATGATAGAGCAGTGATAGAAGCAATCGTACAAGTATTAAAGTGAAAGATGTCTGCATTTCTAACTATTTTGGTTGCTCTGCAAATGGTGACAACATGGAGCTATGGTAAGCTTCACAAAGTCAAGTGCCACACACAAGAATGTGGTGCGAACGAGTATGGCGTGAGTGTCCAGCTTTGGCTACGCTACCTGCCAACTCCGAGTTTGGAGGCAGCGTAGCCAAAGCCAGGCCCTTTTGCCATACTTCAGGGCTAGAGAATGTGTTAATAGCTACATGTACACCTACATCCACACTGCTACAGCCTACATAACGTATAGGTACTGCAGTATATTGCTGCGGATCCGTAGCCCTACCACTCCCTTGCTAGTTGTGCTGGGGGAGTGGGGAAAAACGCTTACTTCTCGCCGCATTTTTGAAAATGCGCACGACTGTGCACTTTTTACATTGTCTGAACTGTATCCCCCACTCCCCCAACACAACCAGCCAGGGAGTAGTAGGGCTACAGATCCACAGCAATGCAGTATGATGCTGTGAGGCTGAACTCGAGCATGGTGTTGTTAGGGGCCGTGGATAATTAAAGTATGTGCACGGTAAACGAAACTAAGTGCGTTTGGCCTCAACCCCCTCCTAAACGAAAGGTTATGGCTCATTCTGTATCATACCTACAATCGGTAATTATGTGGCTATAAATATACAGTGTTTTCAATCGGGTTCGAACCCACAACATGCAGCATCCAGTCACCTAGTGGAGAAGCAACAGACAGAAATACTCAGATCGCACAAATCAAGCATAACACATACGTTCCCACCATCATATCCCTGGCATATCCCCTCTAAAATCAATCTTTGTTCAGCGCCAACTTGACAATAACGCATTTTATTCAAAATGGGGGAGTTACATTTACACCGTGCACTGAACACATGTATGTCAAAAGATGTTGTAGCACAGGTGCCACACTGGCCTGGTACACGACAACAGTGTAGAGTGATATTTTGGGATACATAAAACGTTGAGCAAGATGTTGATATGAAAACATGTTGCATGATTTTTGCGCATGGTAATGGAAATACAGTCAAATCCCCCCCCCCCCCCAGTGCGGAAGTTACATTGGCCGTGTGCATTGTAACAATCCACGGCCCCATGGTGAAGTAACACTCACAAAAAGACACGATACAGAAAGAATGAGATTTTTTGCAATTTATCATATCCCTCCCTTCATAAACATATGGTCATGATTCACTGGGAGTACAAACCATTTTAAAAACGCCATCGATACGTGGTTCAGAAATGAGTCATTCAAATATTCATTTTTGCATATAATGACGTCATTGACGTCATTATATGCAAAAATTAATATTTGAATGAATACACGTTAGGAAACTACACATACGACAAAAATAACTTCATAGCAACTACCAATGTCAGTTGTTATGTTGAACACACCTAAAGACATGAATAGCTCACACTACATGCTCCAACAACAGCAACACATACAGTACAAGCAACACTGACAAAATTTATCTGAATTCCTGGCAGCAGTGTCGAATGTCACACAAATGCAGCTATATACATAGAAACAAATCTACAACTACCAACAGCACTGTTTGTAAAGTGGGTTTTTACAAAGATTTGTTATGGATTTCCAGGCTTGGAATTAATGGTAGACACTATGTTGCATGGCTGAGTGGATGAAACTTAACCACATGAAAGATTATTTTGGAGTATGATATTAATGTGCTTGTCAGATTTTTAGAAATAGTGATTATATAATTTGTAATTAGCCATGCAGCCAGATGAAAAACAGACTACCAGATATGTTCTTGGGACTACTGATTTTCAGAAATGGTTGTCCACTTGGACTTTCATGTTAAAAAGTTCATTTTGAGTCCTTGATTTTGGCTTTTATTTTTTGGTATCACAATAACCACAACCTATCTACTTTTTAATATATCCAAATATACACATTAGTAGATAAATATTTTATAGCTGTCTGTTATCAGTGACAATACTTCTTTAACTTCTTGGCATTTCTTAACTTTTAAAAGACAGTTTAGGAATTTTTGGATATTTCATTTAGTCAGTTGTGCTTTAATTTGGCAAAGATAGCAGATGGCTTATTAAATATTCGTAATGATACAATTTTGCAGAAAATCAAAGTTAAAATATATGCGTTTAATGCAGATTGTAGTGAATCTAAACACTACCCAGTACATGAGAATCTTCTGTCCTGTGAAGTACTAAAAGGGGTAAACAGACAGTGTTCCAGAAATAACCCTTTGAAGGATTTAGTTAATTTTGATTATTTAATACTACTGCTCACCGTCAGAGACATATCTTTGCTGTACTCAAGTTTCTGGACACTGTGCATGCATGAAATCATTGCCTGTTCACTGGCACACATGAAGTTGTATGCCAGGAGAAAATGACAAGAACCCACAAGGATCGCAGCAAAATTTTATCTGGAGTGATCAATTCTGTGCTTGTTTTTTCATGTGTTTGATTTTTTGCTCAGCTTTTTGTGTGCTTTTGTTTTGTTTTGTTTTGATGTATAAAGAGTGTTCAATTTATCAACAGGGGACAACTGAAGATTAGTGGACAAGAAAACTGTGCTGTTCCGATAACCCGACCTACCCTATTTTTTAGCTGCCAACTCTAGACGTTTTAGAGCAACATAAACGCTGAAGTAAAAAAGAAAGGAAAAAAACCAGTAAAATCATGCGTTCGTTGCCTTGCTTTTGAATTTTGCTTGAATGAGGATGTCTTTTATGTTTTTATTCCTTTTATATGTATGATACATTTTACTGGAAAAATTGTGGCCACTGTTTGTTTGCCCTGAACCCCTGAAAACTGTGTATTTAAAAAATATTTTGGTAAAAAATCCCTGCCTACCTAGGGACCGTTCAGTTTTTACGGCCGGGGGGGCCGGCAAAATCCAGGGGGGTCATCTTAATTTTGGAATCCGCGAAGGGGGGTCATCGCTTTTTCACTGGTAGGAAAGGGGGGGTCACCACATTTTCAAAAACATAATACCAACAATAAAGTTCACTTTATGCCATGGCCATGATCGACCCTCTTTACAATAATTATACATTATGTATTACCCATGACTTTCTTAACGGGCAGACGCCTTTGGCGGCCCACTCCAATTAGGTTTACTTCATGCGATGGCCATGATCACCCTCTTTACCGGCGGGCCACATTTGGTGGCCCACTAGAATAAAGCTGACTTTACGTAATGGCCCATGACCCTCTTAACCGGAGGGCTGCCTTTGGCGAACCACTCCAATAAAGTTCACTATATACAATGTCCATGGACATAAGTTGTCTATGGAAATGAAGTAAAAAATTGCCTTACAGTCGTCCTAATTAACAGATGTGTCAATGGATGTGGCTGAGAAGTTTGTGCACTGGCATCTCAGCTACACGAATAAAGTGCGCCGCGTACCGTAGTTCAAATCCAAACCATGCGGGTAAATTTGACATATGGGTTTTGGTTATTTTTCAGCGGGGGGGGGGGGGGTCATCAAATTTTTTTGTCTGACAAAGGGGGGGGTTTCATCTTTTTTTCATGAAAAATGAAGGGGGGGGGGTCTATATTTTTTTGAACACCGGCGACAAGATTTTGCCTTCCCCCCCTCCCAGGCCGTAAAAACTGAACGCTCCCCTACCTACTCTATTTTTGAAAACCATGTAATCTGAACAGCGCAATTTATTTTTTTTTGCCTAAAAGGGATTTTCATAGGGTGCCGTAAATAAAAGTATTCGTGAACTCTCTTCTCTAGGTTACTGACAATTCAAACAAAATTTCTTGTGTTCACTAATCTTCAGTCTTGCCATCAATGGTTATAACTTACACAATTTTTTCAAACATTCTTCCAATGTCGTGTTATGTCAATAGCTACATGTATACATCTCCAATTCCAATTTCCAAAAGGACTCCCTAGCCATCCTTGTTTTTTCACAATTTTTTTCTGTAGAACTCTCAAAGAAAACCCACCAAAGGTCAAGCAACTTTGTTATCACTGTGGTCTGATAGTGGAGATAGCAATGATAGTGAAGATTTGACAAAACGAAGAAAAGCAGGTTGACCAGAAGTTTGACGCAGCCGCAGCCAGACAGTTTTGAACGGTCAAAAATCTCACACTCACAGTCAAAAAAGGTAATCAATACAATATGACTCCTGTTGCAAGTGACTGTCTGTCAAAACAGCCTATAAATGTGTGAAGTGCATTATCTCTGCTGATACGTTTATTCTTGGTTAAAGAAAACTTCAGTTGGTTCCAGGATTACACCGAACACTGCAGGACGCAATCTGGAAAGTATGACTTAAATGTTTCAATATTCAGAATTCTTTAAAACATGGAGCTTGATTTATCTCCATGACTCAAAAATAACCAGTTTTGATTAGGCCAAAAAAAAAAAGGAAATGTATCTGGTAAGGTCTTTTTTTTAAAAATGGTGCGGCGACGCGCATTTTATCTTATTTTATTTATTTTTTTCGCTCAAGGGAGGGAGGAGGGTCAGTTTTATAGTTTTATCAATATAGTCACATATATACTGTTCATGCAGTCACTGATCATGCCCCAAAGAATTTTCTCTTTCTCTTCAGCCATTTTGGTTTGGTGTCAGCCACGGCCGCCGGCCACAAACAGAAAAAAAAAGGGTGACGCGCTGTTGTTCAAGTGATGCGCGCTGAGCAGAAAAATTTCATGGTTTTTTGGCCTTAATAATAATAATATTTTATTGCTTGCTTGTAAATATAGGATTTTTATCAAATTTGTGGCAATAAAAGTGTGATATAAAAATAAGTTCAAATTGATTAATGATGTCCAGATGACACTTGACTTGAGAGATGCAATTTTACCCTGTTGCTGCTAAATCTTTCCGACTTGCGAATGTTGACAAAGATTTAACAAAACTGTGGTGAAAAAGGGGAGTGATACAGTAAAGCCCTGATAAGTATAACTTTTTACGATGTGTTCACTTCAATATTCTTCTCACATGTAGGTGTATCAACCAGGGTTTCTTTCCAGAGTGTCCTCTTAATTATGAACCTTTTAAATCAGTTCAGGAATTTCCGGAAAATTCTTTACGTTGAATGTAAAGTATGTGTAATATGTAAATTTTCATGTACCAGTGGGGCTTTACTGTAGATACACGTATACTGGTAGAGAATACTGTCTCTTGGTCTCCTCCCAAAAACTTGTTAAGGGGCTGTCGATAGTTAAAGCTGACGCATGACAAATATAATTTCTCCTTTTCAGTTGAGAGCCCCGCCCTCCCCACTCAAAATGAAAATTCTTATGTGAAATGGGAAAATCAACATCATCAGCATGATTCCTTTAGACCTACTTTCACACACTTTCCTGGAGGCTGATCCCATATTTTGTTACAGATCCACATTTCATGATGAATTTCTTTTAAGAAAATAGAATATTTTAATATATTTCTTACGAAGAAAAAAATGTTTGACACATTTTGAGGGAATTACTTTTGTCGTGCATTAGCTTTACTATAATTATCGATGGTCCCTAAGTTATCGTTGTTCAGCACGTAAAAACAGCCTACAGTGTGGATTGCATGGTCTTTGCTGATGCTGAGTTTTGTTCTAGGCAAAAGAGAAGTTCAGTTGCCAATAATGTAACTGACAAATAATGGTATACAAGCTGTCCTGACAAATAAACCTATACAGGTTTGGGATAAACCAAACACTGTATGAGATAATTACAACAATAACATGAAAAACTTTCACAAGTTCCAGGTACCAGGGGCCAGGGCTATTACGTAAAGTTAGAAACAGTGAGTGCTCACTACAGAAAACCCAGATTTGGAGCATTGCAATTCAGTGTTCTGGTACAGCAAGTTGATGCAATCTTAGTATTGCACATGTGTAAACTGTACCAGAACGTAGACGTTGCAGTACAGTTAGCAAAATATTTTTATGTTGATGATCAATTTTTCCATATTCTTAAAATAACCAGAAGCGGCAATGGATCAGCTCATCCTTTGATGATTTTGGAGATTTTGGGGAAAACATCACAGGGAGCCAGCCAAATTCTTCCTCAGCATTCCTCCCCAGCAGCAAGAAAAGACAGAGAGAAACATTTCAGTCTGATAAGCTGAGCCATGTCAGGTTCGCCAAACCTGCAAAGAGAGAACTAGAAACTGAAGTCTGGGCTGACAAACATAAACCAAAAGTTCAGGTGAATTTAAATGTTCTACTTGTCTTTCCAGTAACTATTGCAATTAATTTGAAGGCAATAAACCATGCAATTTTATGCAAATCACTATGCAAAGTAGTATGTAAATCATATGCAAATAGGCTGCTGCTTGTTAGTCTGGTCCTTTAGAGAACAATGTCGCAGTACTAGTCTTTCACAAATATTGTCAAAGAAGGAACAGTTAAATCTTGTAGGCTTTAGTGTTCAGGGCATGCACACAAGACTAAATATACAGAATGAACCTGACAGACCCTTAAATTTGTAAATGTTTTTTCTAGATCTTTCTCTCAAATGTCATGGAATACAACATATCATGGGATTTTTTGAACTTAGAAGTGATGTAAATTTTGACATTTTGAAATTCATAATGGAAGAATCGTAACAGTATCTCTCAGATCACTTGCTAAACGGAGAATGCAAGATAAAAACGATAAAATCAGTCAACGACCACCACCTCAATGATATTTTATGCCTCAACAAAAGAAGAATTTACCAGTAAAAGCAATTATCTTTAGTTCTGTTCAGCTTGTTAAGTGCTCTGAAGTTTGTGCAGTAAAGTAAATTTATGGAAAGTCATGAACTAAGTGGCTGTGATTTTTCCACCAGACTGATTTGGCTGTACACAAGAAGAAGATCTCTGAAGTGGAGACATGGCTCCAACAACACTGTGCTGCAGGAAGGCAGAAGGTAATGTATGGTTCCAGGATTCGTCACAAGGGGACTTTAGGGGTGGGCCTCCCTTCTGTTTGCTAAGCAGTCTATTCATATGTTAATAGCTGTACGAATAGATTACATTTTCACAACAAAATAATATGCAAATTTAAGCATTGGTATGCAAATTGGCTGTCCCTTGTAGTCCCCACGGACACCGTCCGGGGGGACTTATAGGTTTGGTCATGTCCGTGCGTGCGTGCGTGCGTGCGTGCGTGTGTGCGTCCGTCCGTCCGTTCACGCAGATATCTCAGAGATGCAAGAAGCGATTTCATTCAAACTTGGTACAAGGATTACTTCATATGTCATACAGATGCACGTCGATTTGTTTTGTGATACGATCCAATATGGCCGCCAGGCGGCCATTTTATTACGATTTTTTCATGTACAGAGCCATAACTCAGACATGTTTCAACCGATTTTATTCAAAGTTGGTACAAGGACATTGACCAATGTCATAGATATGCACGTCAATTTGTTTTGTGATACGATCCAATATGGCCGCCAGGCGGCCATTTTATTACGATTTTTTCATGTACAGAGCCATAAATCAGACATGTTTCAACCGATTTTATTCAAAGTTGGTACAAGGACATTGACCAATGTCATAGATATGCACGTCGATTTGTTTTATGATACGATCCAATATGGCCGTCAGGCGGCCATTTTATTATGATTTTTTCATGTACAGAGCCATAACTCAGACATGTTTCAACCGATTTTATTCAAAGTTGGTACAAGGACATTGACCAATGTCATAGATATGCACATCGATTTGTTTTGTGATACGATCAAATATGGCCGCCAGGCGGCCATTTTATTACAATTTTTTCATATACAGAGCCAAAACTCAGACATGTTTCAACCAATTTTATTCAAGTTGGTACAAGGACATTGACCATGTCATACATATGTACGTCGATTTGTTATGTGATACGATCCAATATGGCTGCATTGCGGCCATTTTGTTAAGATTTTTTCATGTACAGAGCCATGATACTCTCAGGCATATCTCAACCGATTTTATTCAAAGTTGGTACAAGACATTAACCTATGTCATACATATGTATGTCAATTTGTTTCATGATATGATCCAATATGGCTGCATGGCAGCCATTTGTTACAATTTTTTCGTGTCCTTAGCCAAAACTTGGGCATGTCTCAACTAATTTTATTCACCGATTTTATTCATTGTACAAGGACATTGACCTATGTCATACATATGCACATTGATTTGTTTTATGATACAATCCAATATGGCGCCGTGTGGCCATTTTTTTACGATTTTTCATGTCCGGAACCATAACTCAGACATGTATCAAGCAAATTTATTCAAAGTTGGTACAAGGAAATTGACTTATTTATACATATGTATGTCGATTGGTTTCACGAGATGGTCCAATATGGCCACATGGTAGCAATTTTGTTATGGTTGTTTCATGTCGAGAGCCATAACTCTGGCAAGTCTCAACTGATCTTATTCAAAGTTGGTACATGTACATTGACTTACGTCATACATAACATGTTGATTTTTTAAACAGTAAGATCAAATATCGCTGCATGGCGGTGATTTTGTTACAATTTTCAAATGTACAGAGCCATAACTCAGACATATTTCCACCAGTATCATTCAAAGTTGGTACAAGGACATTGACCTATTTCATACATATGTTCGTCAATTGTTTCACGTCATGTAGCAGTAACATGTCAAGTATTGAAGTTTCATAGTAGGCTGATATGTCCAGAAATACGTGTTGCATCAAATTCATGAAACTTTACACAGATGTTAACTGATGTTAAGCTCACATTGCTTTAACATTGAAAAAGACATTTATCAGTGTCATTTTAATTAATTTGTAATTGCATAAGTAATGAACTTTCCTAATTAGGGTGATATAGCCACAAATTAATACAACGTCAAATGTGATGAAACTTGATACAGATGTTGATCTCATAGTGTTGTAAATACTGCATCAAACTTTATGAAATATGGTACCAGTGATAATCTGTCAAGTGTTAGAATTGTATGCAAAAATGTTTTGCAACATCCTGTTGATTAATTTGTAGTTGACTCATTTTCTGAACTTTAGGATGGTGGCCTACATTGGTTTTATGTTTTCATCACCATGGAACTCATTCTTGGCCAATGAGCGCCATCTGTATCAAAGTATTTTTATCACAGACCTAATTAATGAAGAGGACTCTATCCTCTCTGAGGACCTGTAATCAAAGTACCCATTAACAAGTGGGGACTGTGTCATCAACGATGACTTGTTTTTTCCAAGCTGTGGAGAACACTTAGGTCAAATGTAAGTATTTATTTTCTTGGCGTCCAAGAGAACTTTTCGTGCAATGTGCCTTTGGTGTATAAACTTCGCTGAGAGGCCATAGTGTTTATGTATATGATTAGCCAAGTGTTTTAAGCTTCTGTCATTAATCCACATCGAGGAACTATCACACACCTTTCGCCCTCTAAGCTCTATCTTAGAGTATTGTAATAGAATTGGATTGAAGACACAGTTATATTCTCATAGTTTGATGTTTGGTTTGTTACAGCAAAGTTCAAAAACCGATCTCTTTACCGTTTAAGAGAGTAGATCAATGGCATTCTATTTGAGTCCCAGAAAAAAATGAAAAAAATTAAATAAACCTCCTAATATCACCAAATTATCAGATCAAGAGTGGGTTTCAAATACCCAAGGTGGTGGTTTTTTCTAGGGCAAGCCAATTCATCATATGACTATAGAAGATATGAGAAATAGTGTTATTGTTTTCTGTCTTTTCTGCATGTTGAGTTGGTTAAAAGTACCAGTATGTTATTGAACAATCTTTCTGAGCTTTACAGGATTCTCTCCCCTGATTTCATCAATGATGCAAAGGAAACAAAATAGTCCATTACAGCAGCTTAGTTCCTTCATGGTAAGACATAGGTGTAGGTTTAGAATATGGTATGTTGTACACGATTATGAGAAATGACTGAGGAAACTTATTCACAAAGTATGGAGGTTTTATCGTCTTTGGAAATTCAATTATTTTGGCTTTAGTGTTTGATATAATAAGAAAATAATCAGAATTTTTTTCATGAATTATGAAAATACTAATATTTCTTCCTTATGTGACATTTTCCTTTCCTTTGTCTTTCTCCGATTAGAAATCTGCAATATTGCTGCTGACAGGCCCCGCTGGGGCAGGAAAGACCGCCACCATGAATGTGTTATGTCAAGAAATGGGAATTGAAATCCAGGAGTGGGTAAATCCGTTGCTGCCAGCATTTGAAGCCTCCAAAACCTATCAAGGTAAGAAACAGAAGCAGCTCACAGGAATTGACATTTTCAGAGGATGACGAATTTCATTCCGTTTTTCCACCCACCCACACGGATATCATCTGGATGAAGATGCTGAGTAGGGTTGATTGAATTTGATGGCAAACAAGGGAGAGATGTCGTCGCCCTCCAAATTAATTCATCATGTCGCCACGTAGTCCACTCCTGATGATGGATGGGTCTATAGACTTATTTGCTTAGCTCAGTTTATGCAGAATGAAAGTAAACAGAATGCTCTAGTGAATGTCATTTTATGCAGTAGCTGATCAAACAGTGTACGGGTAATTTATATGACCACTCATGCATAAAAGTCCACACACTCATACAAATGTACAGTGTCATTTTTAGAGTTGTATTTTGTCATTTTTTCATTGTATGAGAATTAATGGGCTTTTCAAAAAGTTAATGGAAATGTCAGTATGGTTTGGTATGACAACCACACGTATCCTGTTTCTTTAGAGTGCCAGATGAAATAATAATACTTCATAATGAAACAGAGTAGTAAAAAGAAGGAATTCATGGACTCAGAAAAACAGGAAAACAGACCAATTAGAATAATTTTGTAATATTTGTTAAGGTACTGTACCTAGAAAGTGAAAGACTTAAACTTTTGCAGAAACTTTCCTGAATGAAGCTTTCAACCATTCTCTTACCAAATCAACAATAAAAATTAGGGGTCACTGTACAAATTTGGGAACTAGCGAAACAAATTACCTGACATTATATGACATTTGGAATTCAAAATGGCCGCCATTCCTGTGTTAATTTTATGGGGCAAATCAAATTTTTGATTTTTGAAAAAACTAAGACAGTAAAAAATTTCTTCCTCCAAGAGCTGTAAAATGAGCCCCCACAAGTGGTTGATCAGAAAAGAATTGTAGAAATTTGAGAATCTGACTAATTGTCTCCGAGGCACATATTACCTTAAGGAATGAAAACTTACCATCAGGTTAAATTCCCTCATAACATGAATTCAAGGTTGCTTCCCTACCCACCCCTGAACTTGCAGTCTAATACAGGGAAAACAAAGTCCACTGATCTTGTGGCTTCATTATCTCATAATAGATTCTACACTTTACTGATCGTTCATGAAGTATCATAATGGTCATACAAGGGGGATTGCAAGTATTTCTTTGGCATTGAGGCATCAAATTTGAACAAGGATACACGGTACTCCCTATGCAGTGCTAACCTCTTTCCTGCCTGTATCACTTCCCCATCTCCTAAGTCAGTGAAAAGCAGTCAGCCAAAGCCATTCCAATTTTCACCCTTGTTGGCTTGGTTTGTTATAGCAGCTTTAGGCATGAAAAAATTGTTGTAATAGTGATTATCATGTTTTTAGGTGCCTTCAAATGTTAAACTTTTTGTTGAAATGCATCATATGGAACATGTTATACTTTACTAGTTTTAACCAACGTGACCAGATAGTGAAATATGAATTTAGCAGGGTAAAAGTTAAAGTTGTAAGTTAAAGGTTACAAGTATTCGAAAAATATGCTTCATTTTCCATAGCACTTAGATTGTTTTATGCAATCCTTATTGTTTTAATTATTCATCAATGAAATCACAGTGATTTTTATGTGCCACTCGTGTATGTGCCATCATTGAATGGGGATTTAGCCAGGGGGTTTTGACTGCTGTCTTTGCTAGGTGACTTGACGCCTCACGTTGTGAGTCCTGATCCGACTGAGAATTTACGGAATATTCTATGATTGGCTGTACAAGTACATTCTGAGCACTCGTCGTGATCATTACTGCCGTGAATGATTGATTCCAAAGCTGACGTTCTTCAGATGGAACTCGAGTAGCTCCGTTGCTGCTGTGTAGTAGCACCACTACTGTATGTAATTTCGTAGCAACTGTAACATTAAACTGTAACGTTAGTAACTTGTAAGAAATCCCCTTACGAGGTTACTCCTCAGTGTATGAAAAGTTTAGTCCATGCGGGATTACTCCTTTTCAAGAGAACGGATCAGTGTTCTGTTAATAACTGCATATAGTGACTCCACTACTATTACTCTACCTTCGTATGACAAGAGATTTGTCACAGCCGGTGGACAATTTTCAGTTATTGCTGCAGAAGATTAAACTCTGGATTTTTTTTAAATCCCACATGAAATGCTACATTCAACATTCATAGCACAAAACACTAAGACCAGATGAAGCAGTAAGCCAGCAGGCAAATCGTAAATGTCACGACATTACAGAGGAATCGTCGTCGTCAAAAAATCAGGAATAAAGAAAGTCATCTCTGACGGTGACCAGCAAATCAGATATTAGCATTTTGAAGCCTTGCATGGACATTAATGTTGCATTTGTACCCAATGGGGGAGATTGTACACTGATACCATCTTTTGAAATGTTACCAATACTGTTCTGGTGGCTAATCACTAGCCACTGGGAACCCCTCGCTAAAAGAGCTTTCATTCTGTCTTTCTGTGTAAGCTGATCATTTTTTGGCCCCCCAAAAGTTCATCAGGCAAGAAAGCTAATCTCTAAAGATTCCCTTTGAAAATCCCTCCTGTAATCTTCTCAGTTGAAGTCCCTTCTCGTAAAACCTCTTGCGAAAAGAAGATGTCTGGAGCAGGATTTTGTTTTTTGATTATATTTAGCATAATCTACATGTTTGATTAAAGACCACATAGAACGGTGGAGAAAGATACTGTAATGTACAGCTACATATTGAAATATGTTCACTGCAACATTAAAAATTTGCGTATATGTTTACTTGCATCATTTGTCTGATATAACAGCAATACTAATGATGTTAGATCACAAATTTACATTTAAATGTGATTAAATATGGTCTTAAGTGGTGAGTCGCTGTTTCCAATCATCTTATAACACCAGATTGTTTCATAAATGGCAAAATGAAGATTGGCCCTTTGATCAATCATTCATTCTCTTGAACATGACACCACACCTCTGACGTGCATGCGATACGTGTGTGGTCAAGTTTCACTGCTGTGGGGTGTTTATTACTAATTGATCATGACATCTGCGCAAGCAACACTTGTGTATTAACAGCATAATAACAGTACCTGCAGAAACACATAAACCTGAAAAACAAAGGCTCCTACTGAGTGCAAATACAGTTGAGAATTTAACTGAACTGACACAAGCCTTGATGGCTGCTCTCCAATGATGTTATGTTTTTCATCCCAAACGAAATTTAAGTACCGTTTTAATTTGTTTATGAAATTTTAAAATTATTTTTGTTACTTTTTAAACTTTGTCACTTTCAAATCTTGATCAAAGTAAAACATTTTTGAAGATGGGGACGTGACGTTTGATGACACATTCACAAGCCTTATAGGATTGCAATTGTGGCAAATACGTTGAAAAAGTCTTACTGTCCTGTGGTGATACATGGATATCAGTGAGTTTCTTGCTGACACCTGCAGCGACTCATTGCAGAAGCAGTTGAGAAAAAATATAATCGATATCTGCAGAGATGTCAAGCATCAATCCTGTTCCATGGATAATTTGTGGATAGCAAGAGTATTTCTTTACCCTTTTACAAGCAGACTTAGTACAAGCTCATTAATTTTTAACCTTTTCACCAGCATGGTCAGGCCCAAACCCGTTGTTGTCATCGGTGAGAGTGGACGTCTTAATAGGCGAACAGCTTTATAGCACTTGTAGATCTGTCCACAGGCAAATAGGATGTAACGATTGAAAAGGGACAGTCCCAGGATTCACTCATTATACCTCTTTCTGTTTTGCTGTCTTCCAGACTTCGATTCTTTGTCATAATGAGCATGATTTTGCACATTCATAGGGAAAATATTAGCCATTAAACTGTCTTTAGTTTTCTTTGCATGAAGTTTAAGGTGAACCTGTTTTTGAATAAACAACAACACTAGTATTTTCTGTTTTTTCCAAATTTTCTCATCAGTCATCCCAAATATCACACTGTATCAAAGCTTGCCTATAGTTTGTGATCTTGTCTCCAAAGTTTGAATGGCTGCTGGTGGTATGCATATTGATCTACAAGAGAGGAAATGTTTCATCTGAAAATAGCGACATAATCATCATATATATTTTACAGGTACACAAGTCATTACATGATGAGTCTCTATATTTGTACATGTTGCAGATTTTGTTCCAGTTGGTGGTTTTACCAGTCAGTCGCAGCAAACCCTCTTCCACGACTTTCTACTGAGAGCAAACAGGTACAACACACTTCAGATATTTGAAAACAGTTCAGGGCTGTCAAAGAAGATCATTTTGGTGGAAGTAAGTATTACCTTTCTCTACCATACTGTAAACCATGTAAACCCTGACACCAAACGATTGAATCTGTCAATCTAGAAAGAACCCTACTTGACATGAATGTTATCAAAACCCGACAGGACATGCCGAATGCCTTCTTCAGGGACCCATACAGCTTCCACGATATTCTGAGGCGATATTCTGTGACTGGTAGATGTCCGGTGGTGTTCATCCTGAGCGATAGCTTTGGTGGAGAATCCATTGTCAGGGATTTGTTTCCAAAGAATGTGCAGGTGTCGTTGGGAATTGATAACATAAGGTGAGACCATACAGCTTTGTCAGCCAGGATTTCAAATTGTATTTCAACCTGTATTTATATTTACATGTACCAGATTTTGGCATGTCACTAAGCCAAGAAAATACCATTGACAAACCCAGTTGCTTGATGTACTAATGTCAATACAGTCAGATTAATTTTTAAAGAAGACTTTGTCTCCTTAAGGTAATATGCACCTCGAAAGTGAAAGACTTAAACTTTTGCTCAAACTTTCCTCAATGAAACGTTCGACCATTCTCTTATAAAAGCAAGAATAAAAATCAGGGGTCACCGTGCAAACTTTGGTACTAGAGAGACAAATTACTTGCGATTTCTCGATATTAGAAATTCAAAATGGCCGCCATCCCTGTGTTAACTCTATGGGGAAAAATAAAATTTTCGATTTTCGAAAAACTAAGCCAGTGAAAACTTTTCTTTCGTCAAGAGCTTCAAAATGAGTCCCCACAAGTGGTAGGTCAGGAGAGAATTGATAAAACTTGAAGGCCTGAATTTCTGTCCCCGAGGTGCGTTCTACCTTAAGTTCCATCATCGAAGCTGACATTTGTACTTTCTACAATCATTCAATAATTTGCCAAGAAAAGATATTTATATTCATTTTTCTTACGTGCTGATGCATGCATTACCCATCTCCGTGCGTAAACGTTTGTTATTTTTTCAAATTGTATTATACATTTTTTCCTTTATCCCATTGTGAAAATACATATTTTGGCCCGGTACCTTTCCATGCATGGAAGGCTCTGACCTCGTAAAACATTTAGCTTTTTTCATGCCATAGACACGTGCAATATCCCATGGATCTGGTGCAGTTTGCTACAACTTAAGTGTCTGTAGTATTTACAGGTGCCAGTCATTGCTTTGCCAGTTGTTGAAATTCATGTTTCATACGTAGCCACAACCATAAATCATGTTATTACATGCCTCGTATATCGAACGTCACGCGCTCCATAGGATTCAATGGTAACTCGTTGATGACGTCGCGGGCCGCATAGTCATCATTGGACTGAAAGTGAACCGGAACTATTTTCAACTTGACAACTTTTTTATGTTGAAATGTCGAAATTTCATGTTTTGCACAGGAAATCCGGTTTTGGAAAATTTTGCAGAAAAAAAAATGATAAACCGCATAACAGTAGTTTAAATATATCATTGCGCCATTCGATGATGAAAATCGTTCCATTTTTAGCGGATTTTCGTCTAAGATGGAAATAAAGCATTGGATTATCATTTGCCAATAAATATAAATATTTTGAGTGAAAACTGTGTAAGAGAGGCATGTCATAAAAACATTATAGCCCAAACATGGGACTATGTACCCTCTTTGCCCGACGTAGGGAGGGCAAATGGTCTCCTGCCCTCAGGCACATAGTCCCATGTTTGGGCTATAATACAACAAAGTGATGTCATAATTTTTTCAGTTGATAATCATATTTTGTTTTGTTGCTTTCATCAGACATATTGTAAATAAACAAATTAAGTTTTTTTTTTCAATTTTCCATTCCTGGCTAGTTATTTATATCGTTGCCGTCTCTATTTTGTCTATTTTTACAGCTTTAATCCTGTAGCTCCAACCAGCATGACAAAAGTGTTGACCAGAGTGGCTCAGAATGAAGCTAGTCAGGTACGTGTGTCTGATAACAATGTTTGCAGATTCAATTCAGCCTCCGACATGTGGTCGTTGCAGTTGAATCCATCTACAGATGTTAACATTCTTAAAGAATCGACAGACAGACTTTGATAATCTTCTTTCATCAATGGAAAAAGAAGGCTTAGAAATTTGTCTCCGGAAGCTTAAATGATTCATGACAATCTGTTAATATCCAAACATGCCCACCTAGTACTATATCAAAAAGACACATGAAGTACTGTATCCCGAAGAAAATTTAAAACTCAATGTACATGTAGATCCTGGCTCCTATTAAACTGTATGTGAAATCAAGGTCCCTCTATCAGGTGATCGAGGGACCGTGATGAAATACAGAGTCCCATGACAAAATTTGTCTTGTTCTTTATAATGTAAAATATTAATGGAAATAAAAAGACACAAAGTCAGAAGTGGCTGTCGGCTTTTACTTGACTTGAAACTAACACTTCAGACTTGCTGTCCCAGAAATATCAGTTTTTAGGTGTACATGTGTTGTATTTAAATCCTACATGCCCATGAATTATTTAAAGATGTCTGAAAAACTTCAGTGTTTTGGGCGATCCTATTAAGAAAGCTAGCACTGCTGAAAACATTCCTTCTTTTCCTGATTGCTGTGTTCCCAGTCTGCAAAAAATATTGAGGAGTATATTTTTAATGAACGGTAACAAAGACAATGTAATCCAAAACAGGAAAACGTCTACTTCCCTATAGGTAAATTTATTGCCGTAGATCGGGGCATGTACATTTGGCAAAATTAAGAGAGAGGTTGTCATGACGATCAAAAATACAGATTTACGGCCATGAAGATGTAAATATTTATGGGATGTTTATAACAATACATGCATCCTTCATGCAGCAGACAAGACATGGTTTTTAGCGCAAGTGAATGGCATTACTTTCCTGTTTTTTATGGAGTCCCCTAATGTCATGCTGGCCATCAAGATGATGCGGATGTTTGTTTGATAGCTCTCCATTGTGCAATATTTATGGCGATTCCTCTTACTTTATGCGGTCTCCAGGTACATGCTTAGCGGTTGTTCTCCTCGGGTTGAAATAAAACAACGAGGTGGGGTGAACTTCGACCTCGCGTAGATGTATCAAAGAAGGCACTCTGAAAAGACTGATGTTTGATCAATAGGAACATGCATGGGAAGGGGGATGAGACCCCCCCAAGGAGGATTTTCTGGGATTGTGGGATGAATTTTTAAGATGTTAGGAGTAGCACATTGTGTGAAAGACAGACTAATCAACCAATCTAGAAATCTTATCAACTGCAATCGCCTCATCAACCAGTTTTTAGTGACTCATCCAGACCCAACTACATGCATTCTGTTAATCAAGGAAAAGTTGAAGCCGATCTGGTTAATCCAGTCTAGAGTTTCAAAGGATGAGAGTTCTAAACTTATTTCTCCTCCTCCTAAGTTTATATTGCATTTACGCAGATGGGAATGTTATCGACATACAAAGAATACCAATGATTTCCCAACCAAACTGTAAAATGGCAAAAGAAAGAGATTGGCACTTCCAATAGGGTACTGGCATGAAACAAATGTAGGAGTTGGTTAAATTTATGAAAAGGAAGTTTTTTGATCATTAATGTTGACAATTTGTGAAAGAATATGCTATGCATGGAATTACTCTCAAATTAGTAGTTATTTACAGTATTGTAAATTTGCGGTATTGTAATATTTCCAATTTTTCTGATCATTGATTCTGTAATGAAAATGTAACACTACAGAAGCATTTATTGCTTCAGTGAGTAGCAAATCTGTGAATGATAACCCAGCGAAGACGTGAATCCTCAAATATTCAAACATTCGGCACTAAACGCAGGTGAAAAGAACAGAAAAGGGTTGACAGGATCCAGGTCCAATATTATGTGACATTGGAAATGCTGAATGTTTACAGATATCTATGATGTGATCAAATAAACATGTTGGATTTCCTTCCTTTCCTGACCACTTCACGTCAAACTTTTCACGTGACCTTTGTAACTGTTCTTTTTGCATAGCGCATGTATGTTTACACACCCATCACTGCAATTCACAATCCATTACTCCATTAGCTTCAGTGCTTTTTGATGTAATTTCGAGATCAACTTATTTTTATTGTTCCACATACAAAGGTCATCAGTGATTCAAAGTCCCAAGTAAACATATCTTTTCATCTTCTGTAATGGCCGTCTGTGATTAACTTATCCATATGCTCATTTATTATGTATGACAACCATGTACCTGAGTTATCCCGTGTTTTCCATATATGCCTTTATTAATTGTAGGGACATGTAAATTTTACGATGCCTTCCAAAGAGACCCTAGAGGAATTAACAAGTGCAAGTTCAGGTGATATACGAGGTGCTATCAATGCCTTACAGTTCACTTGTCTGCAGGGTAAGTGATTTACTGGCCCTTGGCTCTGCTTTTTGATTTCCTTTGCAGATAGGTACGTCATCTAGCTTGATTATGTGCTGAGTTATGCCAGAGTTTTGCACATGAATGCAGAATGCCGAATCTGTATTGGGTCGACTCTGTGTAATTCAAGTTTACTAAAACATACCTTTTTGCCCAGCCAAATAGTATGTACATACCGTCGTATGTATGTATCTATGTATGTACACCATGTATGTGTGTGTATATTTGTATTTATTTATGTACTTACATGTATATACTCGGGCCATGTATGTATGTATGTATATATGCATGCATGCATGTATGTATGCACGTATGTATGTATGTATGTATGTATGTATGTATACAGTATTTTATGTATCTATGCATGCATGCATGTAGTATGCATGCATGTATGTATGTATGTTTGTATGTATTATGTATGTATGTATGCATGTATGTATATATGTATGTATATATTATGTATGCATGTATGTATATATGTATGTAAGTATGCATGTATGTAAATTTAATGCTTTAGTGCGATTCAGTGAAAGAGGACGCACCACGTTACAACACATTTTACTTTTTTTGTGTGATCACAGACAAATTTCAACCCCTTACTAATTAAAATACTGTTAAAGTTAATGTAGAGCAGCAATATAGTAATTGAAACTGCTTTGATGTGACAGGATTTATAAATATTCAGATAGGTCACAACTCAATACTAAACAAGTTAACCCTTTGAGCGGAAAGTCAATGTTTGTTGCCCTTATAAAATATATCTCAGTCAATTTTTGTCTGATTTTTGCCAAAATTTTGAGAAAAAACTGTGGCTGATGAAGTATTGTGTTCATTTAGTCCAAAATTATCAGAAAGATTACAGAAAAGTTCACGAAAATGGGTAAAACGTTGCATTAAAATTTTGGTGGAAAAAAATACAGCACTCAAAAGGTCAATGAGACTAGGAAAAGAATATTTGGGGTTGTCAGTGTTCAAAGTTTGATGTGCATGTATATAGAGGTACATGTAGGTGTCCATACCTGAAAAATTGGAAATTTGCAATATGAAAGAAATTACAACTCATTACACGCGTCTTTCCCTTTCAGATCCAGACGTGGCTGCTTATTTTAAAAGTTTAAAAAAGTCGTCATTTACAAAAAAAGAGAGCTTCTCAGGGAAGCCGCAGAAACGGACAGGGAAGGGGAAAGACTCATCTTTCAAATCAAGAGAAGACAGTAGGGGTGAAATGAGGCACATACCTGCCATAGGTGGCAGAGATCACTCCATGTTCTTATTCAGAGCTCTGGGGAAAATCTTACATTCAAAGAGTAAGTTTGCAGTGGAACTGTACCACGTGTACTTTGATTGATGATGCATTCTCAGGACACTGTGATTTGAAACTTGTCAGAATATCTCCACATGATCAGTTGTCGTGCATGTGTGTTAATACTGTAAAACCCCTATCAGTTCGACTAGAAAAAAATAATTGCAATTTTAAATTACTGAATTATTTGGAAATCAGCAAAGCCAAAGTAATTTTAGTGTGGAATTATTAGAGATTTGCACTTTTTCAACAGTTCATAAGTGATATGCTTACCGTCTTGGATGATTGAAACAATCAAAGGTCACTTTCCTTAAGTCCCAACTTAGACATGTTCTGTACTGTACATTGTATTGTTCTGTGTATGTTATCAAAAATAAAATTTTCAAAATAGTTTGTCATGGTAGGTTTGTTGAATTAATAGAGATTGAGAAAGTCCCCATTTCCATCTTTGGTCGAATTGATTTGGGTAAAATTTCATTTTTGAGGAAAAATTAGAGTGGTTTAATTAAAAGAGTGGCCAAATTGATAGGGTTTTTACGGTAGTCTACATAAGAGGACTGTTCATATGTTGAGAACACCAATGCAGATTGTCATATCTTTGAAGTTGGACATGTCTATTCAAATCCTGTAACATTTGCTGTAATTGTCTGATCCTGAATTCATCTGCAGAAGATAACTGTCCTTGCTTAGCTTGGTGAACAATTTTGTATAATGTATGTACAAAGCAGAAACAAGAGCAAGTCAATGATGTGTGTATGTGTGCGTGTGGGAACGGGAAAAATTGGAGAGGTTCATTGAACCTGAACTAACATGGAAAAAGTTGATTTTCCACTCATAAATTTTTACATTTTCCTTTCCAAACTACATTTTTCAGGAGACCCGAGGGATGAGAACAGCCCAAGGCTGCCAGCTCACCTTTCCAGTCATGAGAGAGATCCACTGACCTTTAACCCAGAAGTACGTTGTTTTTATCTATGTGCATTGTCCCTTCTGAAATGTGAAAAACTTTTCATATTTATCATTTGGTTATGTAGATTGAACAGGTTTCATATGTAAATCATCTTTACTTTTTTTGATTTAATTTGGAGATAAAAAAAAATGCTTCAACCGCAGCCTTGGCTTTCAGTCTAACAGCAGACTTCCAAGCAATGGGAGGCAGATATCATTACTTTTTAGCTATGTGTATATTCTATAACCATACAGAATATGCTTCATATTTATTATTTTCCGTGATGGTCATTCATCATTCATATATACATATATATATATATATATATATATATATATATATATATATATATATATATATATATATATATATATATATATATATATATATATATATATATATATATATATATATATATATATATTCTTATTCATTTACTTACTCATCATTTATCTATTCCTGATTTTAGAATTTTTACCCACCAACTAACTTATCCCATATCCTTTACCTCATATTGGTAAAGCAAGGGCTGTACCATGAAATGCAGATCGCTTATTATTGCAATTAATTTGTTGTCAATTTACAGGAAGTGGTTGAGAAGACACACATGAGTAGCGAGTTCTTTACCTCGTATCTGCATCAGAATTACCTTGACTTTTACTCAGACATAGATGACGTAGTCAACGCCAGTACTTACCTGAGTGACGCCGATCATCTCACCATTGACTGGACAGTAAGTAATCTTTTATCAGCTGTTTGTATGTAACTTTTGAAAAACATAGTGAAGGAACCCTCTGTTGCTCGTGTACTTGTGTGCTTTGTTTTAGAAAGTTTGTCAAAATTTTTGATGCAAGAATGGATTGATAATTTAATGCGAATAAAATTGTACCAGGAATTGTGATAGCAATCGCTAAAAATTAGTCATTTTCATGAAAAATATTCAAGGTTGAAAATCCAACTTTTGTGTTTTTTATGAAAGATTGGACCTCTCAAGAAAGGCTAAAGGGTCCATCTCAAAAATAAAGAGTCCAGGAAGTGAAGTACTGCTCTGACATAATCGGTGTTGTACCCAATTTAAAGAAAGAGATAATATCAAATTTGTTTGCAGAGTCGGTCAGCCCTTCAACAGTACAGTTCATGTGTGGCTGCAAGAGGAGTGATTCACTGTAACAGTAAGAGAAGTCACAGTGGTAGGAGTGGTGGCGGTGGTGGATGGAAACCACTGCATAAACCTCAGTGGTTTGAAGTCAATAGAAAGGTGATAGCAGCCATCTTTATGAATTTAAATGACTTTTCCACGTTGTTTTTGCAGCAATGATGTGATTTTCATGCATCGCATTTCTTTTCAGTATTCTCTAAGTTTTATCCATGCGCTCAAATGTAGAATATAAGTAAAATTTACAGTAAAATGAATCAATTTTCAAATAGTGTATAACCAGGCTATGAAATTTCTTGAGTAACTGACTAGACCCAAACCATTTGATACCAATTAGAATTGTTATCCTTTGGGTCTTCTTTCTATTTTTTTCTATCCTTTATCCTAACCCTCATGACTCCCTAGGTTACCAGTGATTAATATGAAATGCTGGTTTGGTCCATTTATCTTCATTCCAAGGGGTATAAAGTTCTCAGATTTCCCCCTTACATCGACCCTACACCTTACATAGCAAATTTCCCTTTACATAGATAAATAACTTCAATAGGAATTTGAAGCTCACAAATGTCAACAACACCCACCCTACCATGTGTCCCTGCATATAGATACAAAGTTGCCGGCATGGCGTCCCATTTACCTGACTGCAGAGCTAAAAGCCATTCTGCTGATGTCCAATTGTGATACTTGACTTATTATCTGATATGAAACTCACAGACAATGAGATCAGATACGGTCATGTTATCTCTACCAAAAAGCACCACTCAAAGGATGAAAAGGTCACGGCCTACTTATCTACAGGCCTTTTCCCTCTAATTTGAACAAGCGTTGCATAGATTCTTGCAAGTGGGTCGGACACAACCTCCGGTCTGACTTTAATTAAATGTAGCTCAGTTACAATACTTATTGAAGACCTGGATTTTGTACCTATGAACATACCACAATGTTGTATCTATGCCATTCCCTTGACCAGAGAACACTGATATACTTACTTGATAAGGCATGTACACAGGACTAGCAAATTAGACTGTCTAAGGACTCATGTTGATACTGGTCAGGGAATGACTGATACTGCACAGATTTTGCCCAGCCATGCATGAATACAGCTGTGTTAAAGGGACATAAGCTGTAACTTGTGGCAAGTTTTTCAGTATTCTGTTTCTGTATATCAACTACCGTTTCTGACCCTAATCCATTTGTCATGCTGAAATTTTGAGTATTCTTTTTGTCAATACAGCTTGTATGTGTGTAGTGATCATTGTTTATTGTTTACAAATGAATTCTAGTCCTGACTTTAATACAGTTTTCAACAATGACAACGGAGATTATACTCATATAGGTTGTGTTGATATGCTAAATACTTGGCATTAAAATTACAGTTTAGGGATTCATTGCAGAAAGTGTAGGGAAACCATAAAACAAAAGTTCTAAAAAAATAGCCAAAGATACGGCTTATTGAGCTTTAAGTCTCCATACCCTGTCACTTTCTCCTTTCACTCTGTTTAGCAATCTATTGTTTTTGGTTAAATATTTGTGTAGCTTTGTCATCATGCCATGATGTTGTGCTTTTAGCCCTGTTTTCTGCACAGTATAACACTTCATAACAATTCACAAGTCACATTTTCTATCTGTTTTCCCCTTGTCTTACATTTCACAGTATCGGAATGGTGCTCTGACCGCCAGACATTTGTTCAGCGGCCATTGCTGGACTCCAGTGGATTTACAAACACAGCTGCTGCCGTTCTTGGCACTCACAAATGTGCCATTGAACAGTCCAGGTAAATACTGACTTGACCTACACCACTACAATGTGTTTTCTCAGGGTGTTCATAAAAGGGGCAATTTTTGCCCCTTTATCAAACAAATCAAATGAAGGAGATTCGATTATACTTGAATTTTTTTGGAGTAGCAAGAGTGAATTTCTTGCTACTGATTAGATGAGGCACACGTATATAATGTAGTACATGTAGTTGAAAACCCTCCATTGGACATAACTGTGTTCCATTTAAATACATTTTTATGTTCTCAATTTATAACAATCCATATGTGAGAGTTACTGACCAACCTGAGTAAGCATACAGCATTTGTCAGTCAAAAACAGGGTACCAATGGTAGTCAGTTTAAAGGTAGTATGTGCCACAAAAGTGAAAGACTTAACTTTCCTAAATGAAACTCTCAACCATTCTTTTACCAAATCAAGAATTAAAATCATGGGTCACCGTGCAAAATTTGGAACTAGCGATACAAATTACTCAACATTTTGTGATATTTGAAATTCAAAATTGTCACCGTTCCTGCCTTAACTTTATGGAGAAAAATTTAAAATTGTGCATTTTCGAAACAGTAAGATGGTGACATTTTTTCATACTCAAATAGCTTTAAAATGAGCATTCACAAGTGAAAGACCAAAATTGTGAAAATTTTAGAGTATGAATATCCGTCTCAGAGGTGCTTTCTCTACCTGGATTGTAGATATTTTCCTATAATATCTTGGATAAAGTCAGTGGAAACAAAATTTAAATGTTCCAGATTATCAAACCAGCAGAATATTGTCACCAACAATGTACTTTTACAGAATGATCTGAAATAGGCTACCTAACCAAGAGCCCAGATAAACTTTGATTATCATGCTATTTAAAGCCATAATTCTAAACAAAATATTACCACAATATTCTTTCACCTAGTCTGATTTTATGTATCACATTGTTACCATTACGTGTACGTATACTCTAGTAAATATGAGCTGGTCTCAGAGTTACATTCTTGTTTATAGTAAAGAGCTGTAGTCAGATCTGGTTTATTGATACACAAACCCAAGGTGTACCAATGGGAGCACAAACAGTCTCATGTTGTTATGGTAACACAGAGGGTTCATGTACAGTGATATCGTCAGATTTCCTCGCATCAGATGTCAATGTTGCAAGGAAAGAAGTTGTGTAAGCACCAAACATTCTATATATTAATCCAGGTATCAGCAATGCTCACATTCATTATGCGTAACCCTTTGAGTGCTGAAATTTTTCCCACCAAAACTATAGTGACACATTTCACCAATTTTTATGAATTTTTCCGCAATTCTTTTTATAATTTTGGACCAGGTGGACAGTACCTATTATGAACTCCAGTTTTTGGTCAAAATTTAGGAAAAATAATTACAAAATGTTTGGACCTGAAAAAATTATCTGGGTTATACTTTATAAAGGCAAAAAAAATTGACTTTGGCGCTCAGAGGGTTAAAGCATATGCCACCTGTACTGAATCAGATTAGGTTAAATACTTGTACAGGATTGAAAAGGAAACATCTGAATTTTGTAATATAGGAACAGCTACTTTAATATTTACAGTACTTCTAAACCAGAACCTTTAGGGCTGGCAGAAGATCTGACATCCAGAACACAGATTGAATACTAGTTTATGAAATACCATACATCTTTGCAACACACAGACAAGCAAAATAGAATGAGCTTTGTAAAGTAGGAAGAGATGTTTTATCACTTCCTGAGAAAGATTTTCTCTGCCTGAAGCACAGTGTCTTTCAGTTTGAGAGAAAGCACGAACAGGTCTGTGAGACAAGAAAGTTTGACTGAGAGTGCGTGGTTATCAGACAGTTTTGTCAGGGACAAAAGTTGTAATAGTCGTTTTTCCCGCCACCATCTGTCTAGTATTCATGTGACAACCTTTGTAGGTCATTAATGAGCCAAACAGAAAAACCATAAAAAGAGTGTTTTATTGCCACAATAAAAAGTAACCATGTGGTTGCCTGGATAATTGGGGAAATGATGACAAGATCTGAATGGTTATTGCCCATCTGAAGATTTCCCCAATTTCTCAGGAGGGAGATGTATATCGACAGTAAAGATGTTATCTGTCTTCACCACATCATTAAACAGCCGGCAGGGCAACACGACAGCGGGGACATTCCATTGTAATGAGGGTCTCAGATTACAGGGGTCAATCGCCCCAGACTGAGGGAGCATTTTCGCTACCTGAACTCACAAATGATGCCATCGCTTGACTGCTTCCATGTATGAACAGATGAAGTTACATATCCTTACCATGGCAACCAAGGCCTGTTGTGGCAGTTCTTTGAATAAAAGGATTCTAAGATGTGATTCTTAACTGTGTATTTCTATGGTTAATTTATCGAGGGTATCAGGCCATCTTGTACTTTGTAATTGCAGATCATTTCATGTCCAGATACATAAGGTTGCAGATCCACACTGTCACAATTAGACCATAGTGAGCCAACAACTTTCTTAACTTTCTCATATCAAGCCTATGAGTGCATTGCTGTGATTGATTTATCTCGGGTATCTGGTCATCTGACCTTTTCTGTCATTTTCAATCTTGAAACATCCCGTCATTAAGGTCAAAGGTTCAAATCTTTTCGGTTAAAGTTTGCCTCAAGGAGATGTCACTGGCTATCCATGTTAAGATTATTATTTGATTTTTGCCTTCCTTACTCAGTCTTTCAAATTGATATTGTCATTTATTAAAGGTGAAATGTCATCAGTATTAATAAATATTATTAATAGATATGCAAAATCAAATGAAACAGAATTTATGCACAATCCATGTCATGATGCCTGCCTTTGTTAAGGAGGGGAGAGACGTTGGTTCAGGAATTGTTCCAGAAATTTTACAAAAACACTATATCAAGGGCCACAAACACTATACAAATTCATATTGATAAATATTTATCAAGTTTTCTTACTCTTTTCAGGACAAATATCGTTTATTCAAGAGGTTTGTAAGTTTACAGATTCAAACTATCAAACAAGGTAAGAAGTTTAATCATAACTTTGTAGCATAATGAATCTAAGGTACTTTCCAATTCACAACCCAGACAATGAAAAGAGCAGAGATTTTGTAACAAATCATTTTACCGCATGTTAATCATAGTTCCAAATGCAGTTATTCATGTAATACATTCAGTGTTCAATGTTATGAAGTTGTTTACCACTGTATAGATCCCAACACAAATCAAATACCTGAATCTGTCTTTGTTTGATGGCCTGGATGAATGGTAATAACCAGAACCACAATGCATACATTATTACAGCATCATGTGTCATCCGCTTATTGTTTTCAAAATGCATTTTTTTTCGGAATACTCTTCTATCAAATATTTACTTCCACTCAATACTCCCACACTCAGTGGCTACATATGCTGTATTAGGCACCTGACACACCCTCACATAGGTACTGTGGATGTCCACCTCAATATGTCACACATCTTCATGCACATACACAATCCATATGGCTAACATTGGCATGAAGATGTGTGCCATATGGATTGGGTATGTGTATAAAAGATGTGCGCCATATGGATTGGGTATGTGTATGAAGATGTGTGCCATATGGATTGGGTATGTTTATGAAGATGTGTGCCATCTGGATTGGGTATGTTTATGAAGATGGGCGCACATCTTCATACACATACCCAATCCATATGACACACATCTTTTATACCAATGTCAGTCGTATGGATTGGGTATGGCTGACATTGGTATGAAAGATGTATCCTCATTGAATGTGTCAGTATCACCAATACTTCACATTGCGTTACATGCCTTTGCATACACAAACTTATCAGAGTTCCAAAGTTCGGATGACACTTACATTGTCAGAGACAACACATCTACAATCTGTACTTTTAATTTAATGTTCTGTTGACCAGAGCACTTTTAAATGACCAGGTTACATGTACTTGAATTACATTTCAAATTTCCTGTTATCATTGGAACAGGACATGGCCAGAGAAGCTGGACGAAAAGGATGTTCATAGTGTACTGCGTAACGAAGAAGAATCCATGCCGGTGGCTGCTCCAAAAAGTGTAGGAGAAGACGAGTCAAGTCAAGCAGCTTTGAGTGTGCAAGGCTCTCAAAGCAGTGATGAAGAAATAGTAATAGAGGACTTTGATGATGACTGAAAGGTCGTGACCTCTTGTAAAGAGACTTGACCACCCACATGGAGCTCTTGAGATGAGGGCTTGGAAGTGTGTGTATTCTGTTGTACTGTCAGTCTGCAAATGAAGAGGTGTTCATTTGACAAAACTACAAATAGTTTCCTGCAATTTGCATAAGAGAAGAATGAACACCTGCTGCAGTATCCAATCAGAATACAGAGAGCAATCTAACGCATATCAACTTGGATTGACTGACAGACTGTGACATGTAAAAATGGAAAGCAGCGGCTGATTTGGAGTTACAGGCATGAAATTCAGAAATTGGAAATCGATGTTCCAAAGGATGACACAGGATAACTGCCTCTATGTCCAGTGTGACAATCAAGTGACATGCACTCATAAAACATATAGAAATCCTTTTTTTGCGATTTACCCACTAGTTTAATACCGTTCAATCCATACATGGTGGAGCATTCTTCACTGTGAAACGAATATGTTCAGTGATTGTGTTCATTTCTTCTCCTACTCACACTTGTGAATGTACAGTTTATTTTTAACCTCATTTCAGAAATGAAGAGATTTTCTCGCCACATGCCTTATAAGATGTGAAAGAGACATTGCTCAAAGTAGTTTTACACACAAACAGTAAACCTTGGAACTGGTTTTATCTCCATGAGTAAACATGCAAAAGATTTCTGATGATTATCGTTGAAGTTGGCGTACAAGTATTGTTTTCTTTTAAAAGTTCCAATCTGACAAACTCATATCAAGATGTGAATTGCACTTTCTTACGAAGATTCAAGACTGTAACCTTTGAAGTTTCAGTTTAATCTTCAATCAAACGGAAGGGGTACAATGCAGTGAAAACATCCATCCCATAGCAACTATCCAGGCTTCGGCTTTTGTCTATGGAAGTTCTGATTAATGCCATAATTCATGTCACAGGATTGGGATTTGATTTCAACTGTCGTGAGGCAGAACCAGCATTGGTTGAAACCCAATCAAAGCACGTCTGTGGGTTAAAGAATAGGAATCTAAAGTGTCAGTGATGACAAAACTCTTCCAGCATTTGGTGTTTCAACCACCTGCTGCCTTATGGTATAATGTTCCAGCTTTCTTTGAGTGCATTGTCCACAACAAACTGAAGAGCTTGCTCCATGCATGTAAATAGGGCAGAAATGCGTTTTTTTGAATATAAATAAAGGTTTGTAGTATATACAGAGATTTTGATTTTCATTTATGAAGATAGTGCACATGATCTTGTGAAGATGTAAATTAGTCGTTTTTATGCATGCTTGTGCGAACGTAGTGGGGGATTAGTATCATTGAACCTGATGTAGGTGTACTGTGTATGTGTGGGATATGACCATAAAAAACTAGATCGTCAGAAATATGAATAACTATGTTTTAATACAAGTTCAAAGTACAAATCACAGAGAGTATGTTAGTCGGTGGCTGTTAGAGATAATCAGAAGGACAATAGTAACCATTTTCATCTCGCATCAAAATTTGACCAACCAAGGAGGATCCTACCATAACTCTAGCAGTACTTTTCAAAGAATACTTACCGATGCGACAGTGTATTTGGTTGTACATGTAAAAGCAAAATTTGTTTAGATAATTTAGTAAAAGGCGGCCAACTTTTGTTCCTGGGAAGCCATGTTAACGACTAAGCTGGTATTCAAACTGTTGTGATACTAGCACACCACAACCCTCATGTTGGCCCACCAATTGTAATCTGATGAAGCCCAGGTATCTCTATATTTAATGATTCAAATTTTAGAATCTTTTCCTGCATTATTTGGCACAGAGGCGGAGTGTTACATGTATTTGTTTCAACCTCCGACAACTTGAGGTAGTTGTCTTTGCCTTGACCGTAAAATTGCGTGGATTCTTGACTGCACACCCCGTACGCCATGTCCATGGATTTTGCTCAATCATTTGCTCGTTTGCCCGAATTCCCTCTTTCGTGTCCCGTGCACAGAAAATTATTGTTCAGCTTTCGGTGTTTTAACGGCCAGATTGTCTTGCCGGTTTATTTTTGCCATATATATCACATTATGATCATGTTTTATCATCTTTAGAGGCTGTCTACCCCAGTGAACAATCTTAGTGATTCACAGAAAGCTACGCCTGCTGTCAATCGTCAAGGGAATAACTATAGAAACGCAGTGTAGTCTGTGAGGTTACAATCGGTCAAGTTGGTTACTACATGTCATCGTTAAACATCTGGAATCATGGGGAAGGCGTTGCACTCTTCCACCTTTTAATAACCAGCGTCTCATCTCGATACCTCAATTATGTTTGTGAAAATCACTGATCTATTATAGGGCCTTTACAATTGACCCTTTTACCAGACCACCGACAGTAACCAATAGTTTTGATTTTGTAAGTTTATGTTCCCCTTAGTTATCAAGTGAATAAGACTGAAGTTGAACGCAAGGACAAACCATAGGGAACCCAGAAGTCTGGTTGTTGTTGTTGTTTGTATTGTTGTTTATGTGTTAATGTTGTTGTTGACCAATAAAATTCGACGAACATAACTGTTGTGTTGTTGTTAATGTTTCAAACGTAACGTAGATGTCATAAGAAACGCTACAAGAACACTACCATTACTTGGTCCGATACATCTCTCTGCTAACGTACACTCTCTTCATACACGTTAGCAGAGAGTTGTATCGGGCCAAGTAATGATAGTGTCCTTGTAGCGTTTCTTATGACATCTACGCTACGTTTGAAACATTAACAACAACGCAACAGTTATGTTCGTCGAATTTTATTGGTCAACAACAACAACAACAACAACAACAACACGACTAATAAACATAAATAACAATAGAAACAACAACAACAACCAGATGTCGGGCCAAGCAATGGTAGTGTTCGTGTAGCGTTTCTTATGACATCTACGTTACGTTTGAAACATTAACAACAAACAACAGTTATGTTCGTCGAATTTTATTGGTCACCAACAACATTAACACATAAACAACAAAGCAATACAAACAACAACAGCAACCAGACTTCTGGTTTCCCTATGGACAAACGAGGAGAAAGATTGTGAAGGGGAGATGTTCCGTTAATGTAGTCGCAGTCAGTTTTCTACCGTCTGGAATTATCAATCAACTGTAGGTGCATATCATATATATATTGAGAATGATTGCCACAAACAAGCATCAATCGTCACGGTGGAGAAGAATCATGTATCTATCTACTACGTTGATTTGATGTTCCCCAGAAGGAGGATATTCCCGGCGATACGAAGTTCACTTCCGTCGCGGTTACAATGACCGGAACAGCGTGCCCACGCACGTCAAAACCCATTTCTACCTTCTCCGTGTGGGGTCGTCAATCAGATAAAAATTGACGCAGCAGGCGGAACGTAATCCAACCTGTGATACTTTACCTCCCTCCTCCATCTTTCAATCATAATTTCTCATTGCGAAATGTATTGCGTTTATGCAGTGTTTTATCTGGGCTGCAAAGTTGCCGGATTCCTGCCATGCGACACGCCTAGCGCCTTGCCTCATCCCCCCCCCCCCAGCAAATAATGAAGGGGGTTTTGATGCAGTAGCACTCGAACCATGGACTGCAGCACCGTCCGTGGTCGCACGCGCACAACTCGTAATGGGACCACCTGATGATACAGAGCTTCCCAGTCACATTTACCAAGTGCCTGGCAGCCAGGCAACAATGTACCGTACACCATTTCAATCTGGTGCAGCATGGCGTTCAATTATCCTAAATTCGATACAATAACGCGTATTGTGTTGCATTGTGTCAGATTAAATCTCATATGGTGGTGGTGAGTTCCATTAACTCTAACCGTGCTATAATCAACACCAAGAAACATTACAATGTGCCATTGTTCTGAGCGCTAAGCCCTAGCTTGTCAGATAGCTCAGTGCATTTCTCTGAAAAAATCGAAGAGTTATCTACGATGAAACGAAAAAATTCTGTGACAGTCATCGATTTCACAGCAGCTCAATTATAACAAACGCCCTCGCAATTGTGACCAGGATACAAGCAATATTCCCCTTTAGTATTGCAGAATATAGTATGAAACGAAGCTATGACATGGGTGTTTTCTTTTTAAGCGCCAGAGGATAACTGATAACCCACAAATTTTAAGCAGTCTTAAGCTACTTTTTTTTTCTAGACGTTGGGTTTCCCTACTGTACATCCCAATCCCGGCCCGGTAGAGATTAACTTTCCCTTAATAATGGTACGCAGCTTAAAGGGTTCGTGAAAACCTCTGTGAGGTCTAGATCCCCGGATAGAACATTGAAGTGTCGAGAATTAACAAATTATATCACTGGCGGGCATGTGTCGATTTTGTGATGGATCTTTGTATCTTTTACTTGGCGTACCATGTATGGTTTTTATATATAACATGCGTTTTCTAGAAGTGTTTTGCAATCCCTTGATTTATTATTCTCATAACAATTATGACGCACGGAAAACTGGGGTCTTGACCCCTCCCCGCCCTTGATGAAAGAATTGCCGGTCACATGCGTCACCTCTTAAAATAGGTGGTCCCATGATCAGTTTTATCCGATCGATAAATGGTAATAAAATATTTTATTTCAACTTTTTTAAGGTTTTGACTAGAGTCTGTATTGCGGTGATGCATTCAGTACAGAAGGTAGAATGCGACTTGGGGACAAATAATGGACTTTGAATATTTCATAGCACTGTTTGTGTCTACCACTTTTAGAGGCTAAATATTAAATTTGAAGGTCGTTGGGTAACTAAAATTTCACAGGTGTTTTTTGTGAAGATCTAGAGTTAACACACAGATGGCGGCTATTTTAAATTTCAGGAGTCGGTAAATATTAGGTATAGCACCAATTGAAATTTTGCACGTTGACCTCCGACATTCATTCTTGATTTCGAAAGTGAATGACTTAAAGTTTCGGTATGGAACGTTTGAGAAGTTGAAGTTTTTCAAGTTCGTGGCGAATACTACCTTAATATGTAATAATGCATGGATAATGGACGTAACGTTTTATGTTCATGGGGACTAAACGCATATGGAAACCTTCAAAGAAGTGATCAGTGTACCCTTCACAATACCAAGGGTTTGCGCAAGAACGTTCCGGATGTCGCGATCGTACTTGCGCATGAAATGTGTATGTTTTGGGATTGTTTTCTACCAACGAATAAACGCGCGCGTTTTGTAAGATAGTCGTCTTACAGCCGTCTGAAACAAGTGCTTTGAAAGTGCTGTCCCAGAAATAAACGTGATCGGAGAGTTATTATACTATGCTGGTAGAGGGCGGGCCAGGAATTCAAAACCATAAGCATCACGGTTTGATGGTTTGAGAACGCGGGCTGCCAGCAAGTATAACTTATAAGTTGCCATGGCTTTCGCCCCCGTTCTCCCCCCCCCCCCCCACACACACACATTCATATATAACGTGTAATACTTGGCGTAATAATGATACGTCATCACCGATGTGACACAAGTCTACACAGCAAATTAAAAGGGAGAATTTTCTCGGTCATATTTTCACCAGTTATAGTGATGAGTTTTTCCCCTCCCCGTAAATTGAAAGCTCCCTTTTTAATGCAACCTGCAAAAGTGTTACGATACTCTAACATTTGAAATATTGCTTCCTGGTTAAGCCGTAGGGAACTCAGGCTCCTCGTTTGTGTGTTTTTTTTGGTTTATTACCTATGTATGATTATTTCCATATACAACAAAGAACCAATTTGAGTAATATTTAGTCATGTTTGCCAATAAAGAATGGTGTTCGTTTGTTAAGTAATTTCGTTTGTTTGTTTGTTTGTTTGTTTGTTTGTTTGTTTACAAGTATAGTAAATAATTGACACTTTAAAAAGTTTGTAATACAATCTCACGTATGAAATAAACCATACTCCGCCTTTGCCGTGAGAAGTAAGCACTAATGTTTACCCACCACTCTCTAAATAAAGGGTGAGTATACAGAGAGAGTGGTGGACACACATGCGTGTTCGCTCCTAATCGCAAAGTAAGGCGGCGTATGCGTAGTTTCATACGTGAGATTGTATTAGAAACTTTTTGAAGTGTAATTTATATTGACTACACTAGTAAACAAACAAACAAACAAACAAACAAAACAAACAAAGTAATAAACTAACAAATACCATTCTTTACTGACAACCATGAATAAATATACAACTCTTTATTGGTTCTTTACTGTGTGTGGATATAATCATACATAAGTAATAAAACTACACTCATAAACAAAACAAGGAGTTAGAGTCCCCTGTGGTTATTCATGCAGAAAGTATAGATTCATGAAAACAAACATAAATCAATGTTAGTAGGCAAGTAAAGCCAGTAAGTAGATAAGTGTACTTTTGTCGTCAATGATATGACATTTCATTTCTTAAGACAAATTTCGAGTTTACATGAAGTAGACTTGTCTTCAATCCACTTTTTTAATGAAATTGAAAGTTTGGTACCCGGCGCGACCAACACCACCTGCGGGTCCCCTACCATAATCTCCCGCTTGATTCAACATAGTCGTCTCGTTTTACTAAACTCTAATGCACAAGGGCGTCAGCTGGCATCTGAAAAAAAATTGGTGTTGCATCTGATAAAGAAAACGTTGTGGCTTGCGTGTGTAAATTGTGTCGAAAATGCCAGTTTTTCATAAAGAAAGAAAACGGAGATGTGTTTATCTTGGCAAAGTTACTCGCCACAGTTGTTGTTTTACAGCGGAAAGAAAAACCGATCAGGTGTGTATATAATCTAAACAACCAGCGAAACGTTTGGAAAGTGCATGGTAACCAGAAAGTTGTAGTGTTTGGAATATCCTTCTGACATTCTGAGAATGAAAGACGTTATCTGCGCTGGTAACCATTCCCCTTGCTAGACTCTATTTGCATGCGCATAAAGGGTCAAACGTAACATTTTCGAAGGAAGTTAAAGGGTTAAAAAAAACATGGCCGTTGTAAATACGATGCTGAAGTTATTTTCGTATTCGTTTTCGTATCGTTTTCGTATTCGTATTCGTATTCGTATTGGAGTCACTGACAGAAATTGTTATTTTAGTCCAGGTTTCAGGTATGAAACGTGCAATATACGATATTTACTGAGGTTTAAATATTGTGATAATTTGATTCGTAATTTCATCTGCCAAATTTGGTTAAATTTACATAAATTTGCATTGTAGATTTTAAAGAATTTGTTCACTTCATTTTATTTAAAAAAAATACTTAAAATCGGTTGGATCTGGTAAGGCAGCATCTTCGCTTGCCAATGTCTCTTGACCGGGCAGCTGGATGCACCCCGAAATCAGGTGGTCAGTGCCAAGTAATGGGACTCGTGAGAGCGGATGCAAAGGAGCTGCCCTGGACTGTACCATTGTTTTGCGGGGAGGGCAGATTTTTGTGAGGCGCTGCAAAACGGGTGACTGTTGAAAGCTATGATGAACGGGGGACTTGTCTAGGACAACCATCTGAATAAAAAAATGTGAAAATTGTTATATCCGGTCATCCTTTTGGACTCACTTTAGAATGATCATATCCATTTACAATTTGTATTTCAAGTATTTTACTTGATTTTGATATGGCTCTACGTAGACCTGAAATAAATTATAATAACAATACAATACTTTACAAAACTCAGGGAGTGCGGTAAGGCAAAAATTACAAAATTGCAAGTTACGACAAAGTTGTACGTGCTGCTACAGGGGAGAAAGTAACAGAAATCAATGACAATAGGTAGTTTATCTTTCAGAGTAAAGATGTTAGCAATAATAACATAAAACCGGACCGACCGATAATTCATGTATTACATTCAATCAGGGCTCAAAGTAGCGACCATTTTCAGTCGCATAGGCGACCAAATTTTATGAGATTGCGACTGAATTTTTTTCAAGACATTTCTCCATACCGTATACGTGATCAAATACAACATATATTCGCTCAGTGTTCACGGAGCATTGTCCTGAAAGGCCACGACCCCAAAATACGCATTGAATAAGCATAGCCGTTGAGCGGAGTTACTCAGAGGTTTGAGCGCGTTCTCTCCACTGCACAGCGCTGCCAATGTGTCTGCTGATGTTATCTTGAATGATCTGTCAAAATATCCCATGAATTTAATGATAAATTTTACTACAATCCAATCAAGTATCAGAAGCAGTTTTAGTGCTGTCACATCATTTCAATTGAACCAATCATAATCCCAGCATAAATGTCATCACAAGGGAAAACAAGCAACCAGTAACTGCAACATGTTTCATGCGTTCACGTGCGTAATGAATATTTGCGTTAGTGGCATGTGACCGGCTAGACCATTTCCGGAAATCGTCCTTTGGAAAGCAGATCAAAGCATCGATTTCATCAAGCTTGTACTGGATTATCCTGTTTCATAAAGGTTTTTGTTTTCAGCTAGATCTAAATAGCAAGCAACTTTGTTGAAATATCATGGCAAATCTGCCGGGTAGCGACTGCAATTATGTAGAACCATGGAGGTAGTAGAGAACAGACCATCAGTGGATGGGACTGTGGCGATGACCTCAATGACCCGAGCGAGTTCGATACACGCCACAAGTACCGCTGCGATATCATAGTCACAGCTAGGATTAAATGCGCATATACGTTTGAGTTTTGTTCTCTTGCCTACAAAATATCTATCGAAAGTTGATAGTTGCTGCATTTCTATTCAGAGTTTTTGTTGAAAAAAGTAGCTATCTACGGCTAGCGGCTTAATTGGTCCTCCAAAATAGTACTGCTGAAAGTTTTTGGAGTGACCTGCAGAACGGAGTTGTAGAGCGGGGCAAACTGCGTAACACTAAAACTGGATCGCACAGTAACAAATGACGGAAACCGATCGAGCCAGTTGCGACAGCTACTAGACTAGCTGAAGTCTATTTATCATAGAGTACAGGTATTTCTCGATATTTCGCGATACAAATTAATTTCCATGCATTCTGGTGTATCTTATCATAACGCAAGTTGATCAACATGTTCTGGCAATGACAGTTGACGCAAACGCAAGGAAAGAAAAAGAGATGGGCCGTACTGAAATAAAGACTCTGACAACAGCTCACACATTAATTTAATCTTTATTAGGGAAACAAATGTACCGATCGGGACATAGGCCTATGATACCATTTTATTCATCTCGTTTTCTTTTATGACGCTTTCCCACATCATATGAGATGATATTTTCTTTGCGACAGCAGTCTAAATATAGCATGTCATCGACTTAGGGGCATGCGATAACGTTGAGCCCTGCATTCACTGTCGTTGTGACGATCACTTTCTCAGAGATATCAGTTTAAAACAAGAAAATTACCTTTTAAGTTTACAACTCGTCAAATTGGGCGGGTCAGCTAAATTTCCATTATCGATACTAATGATGTCAACAGAATGTTTAAGTTGGTTGTTGCATGGAGGTACCTCCATGGGTGTTGTGATAGAAGTTAATACGAAAACGAATACGAATACGAATACGAAAATGATGTTTGTTTAAAAAATCTTTCTCCAAAGACTACTACTGGCCCACAGGCGCTAATAGCTTGGTAGTCTGCTAAATAGATCGATTTTCGGCTCGATCTATCGATCCCGTGGTCAGTATGCCCGCCACTGTAACCTAGTGAGTATTTTGGTTACAATGGCGCGCATATCGACTACGGGATCGATAGATCGAACCGAAAACGATCTATTCAACAGACTACCCAGCTAAGGAGTGCCTGTGTACTGGCCGTTTGTTTTTAAAATCTCTCCTCTAATTATAGCAACGATATCTTTCAATCTAGGGCCTAAAAAGATTGGATCTTTTTCAACTTACATTCTCAAATATTGAAGTATTGATATATTGTCATATAAAATTACTTTACTTCTGTAAAGACAGAACTTTTATATAATACGTACGAAATTTGGACTAGAAATAAAAAATTTTGTCAGTGACTCCAATACGAATACGAATACGAATACGAAAACGAATACGAAAACGAATACGAAAATAACTTCAGCATCGTGTTGTAAATCTCTGGATGGATGAAAATCTGTTATCGCAATATTATTTGGCACAGCCGTAAACAGGTATTTGTTCCAGTTAAGGGAATAGTTGTCAGTACCGCATTTAGCCTTATATCCCCAATTTGAAGGCTTCGCCATGGAAGTCCACCTTTTTTCGTGTGATATCTGCCCAAAGACCTTCCGCTCCAAACAAACATTGCTCCGCCATGTTCGAATTCATAAATATGGGAAGCAGTTCCGCTGTTGTTATTGCGAAAAATCTTACACCAGACGTTATTTACTGACCGACCACAAGGTGCGTTGTCATGGTGTGGAGAAAGCCCCACAGGTTCCCATCTGGTTGCCCAAAACCAAGACGAAGGCGGACGTTATAAGCGTAAATACTTTCGACCAAGCGCCGCGTCCCAGCTGCAGCTGTTTGCGAAGGTCGATCAATGACGCGGGCGACGAGATGGCGGTTGAAAACGAGAATGAAGGAGACGGTAGCGGGTACCAGGGCGAACCATCGTCCCAAATGAGCCCAGAGAGTTCAAGTTTGATCATTTCCAACGTCCAGTCTCTCAGCGACACATCCCTGTTACAAACCGGAAGTAGACGGGACGTCGACGACGCCAACTATGACGAGGGAAACATTCAAAGCAAGTCAGAGCATGAAAGTGCACAGACCGCCGATGCATACATGGTCCACGAGTACCACGAACAAAACGGGAATGGAAGCAACGGGATGCCTCATCCTGTTTCCATGGAGATGGTCAACCTCCCAGATGAGCAGTCGAGAGATGGGAACGGCGAATCCAAGGGCAGGAGTAGTAGAGGGGGTAATGCTCGGCACAACACAGAAGTTGGTGCGGATGCCATGTCCACAACCGACACTGAGGAGAGCAGTCGCCTGGAGCGACTTCTGACCGAGGGATTTTCATCGCCGCCCTGCAGAGGCGAGAGTGATTCTCCAAGCAAGCTCAGCACAGCCAGCTCAGTCAATGACCCCAAACACATGACTTATTCAGTCTCAAGACAAGCCAAAGGCTCAACTAGAGTGTCAGGTTATAAAGCTGCCGAAGGACACTCCAAGAACATGAACAGTAACGTCATCACTACGAAATGGGGCTGTGACCATTGTGGTATATACTTCACCGACCAAGTGCTGTATTTCCTGCACTCCGGGTTCCACGCCAGAAGCAATCCATTTCAGTGCAATAGCTGTGGGCATATCAGTCAGAACAAATATGAGTTCAACACCCACATTTATAGTCAAAAGCATTATTAATCAAACATAGGGCAGTATGTTTTGAGTAAGTTCGTCTTTAAATTATAAATGTTGTCCGGTAAAGAATGATTTCTTCAAGCAATTTTGACTTGCTTTGTACATTTTATTTATAAGAAATCTTGAATAGAATATAAAGATTGATGTATGGTAATTTTATGTTAAGTTCCTGAGCAGCAAAAATCTTCCTGAGTATGAGCATGGACTGCAGTGCACAAAATGAAGATGGATATTTTTTGATTCGTCAAATCTAATTGTTTAATGGTCTATCAGGGGGCCATGACATTAGTTAGTGTACATAGTTATTGTTTGTCCCAGCCAAGCAGCAATCAGTTGTTTAAAGGGGAAAAGTTGCTTTGTTTTCATCTTCGTTTTTTGTCCGTTTTGTGTAAAAAGTGAGATCAAGGTCAATCAGCCCTTTTTCTTTCAAGCAATCTATTCATGTTTACTACCTTAAAAAAGGAGTACATTTTCAAAACAAAAGAATATGGAAATTATGCGTTGTTATGTTAATTGACCACCCCTATCTTTTTTTCAAGCTTTGACATGAGAACACAGAAGGGTTATTTATGGTGCTTTGACCACATACAAGAAAAAATTGTTCTCCTTGTCTGTTCTTTGACTAGTCTTGAAATGTGCTGAAATACTCAGTACCAATCAATGGCCACACACAACATCTCCCTGCTTGATTTTTTTGGTCAATACCAGATATACCAAAAATTGTACATTGTGGTGTACACTGTCACAGTGTGTGTTGTTACTATACAGGCAAGCCATGTATAAACACTGCTACACCATGTACAAAGATTTTAAACTCAAACGAGTATGGCCTTTCTCACATTAAAACCTGTTTGAGTTGAACATCTTTCAGTTGAATTTACATGCAATGTAGCAATTTGTTTTTGCCAGTTAACAATGAGATACCTTATAACAAAACTTCAAGCAAGCCCTTTGCTTACATACAAAGAGGAAATACTTACAATCTTCAAGTTATATGTCAACATTTTTGGGTTAGAGGACTGATTTATGTAATTATTTGACATCAAGAAAGGTTAAAACACAGTGACTTTTACCCTTCCAATGCTGTTCACAGATTCAACAACAACCTAGGTGTTACTCCCTAATCTTGATATTAATATCAAAACAGAACTGTTGCAAGACAAACCATACTTTTGTTGGAAATCAAATGATTTGAGAAACATTGGAAAGTTTACCTTTAAACATAGAGACATGACCGTTATCAAGGTTAAACCACACATTTAAAAATGGTGAATAACATTGGTTGAACTCTTAAGCATCTCTATTAACCAGTCATTTCATTTTGTATTTGATATGCCAAACTGTTTCACCAGACTTGGATAGTTACCAAAGTGCACTGACTTTTAGACCCTCAATCATAACTCACATTAATTTATACATTTACCTCATCCACATAAAACAATTTGCCTAACACTTTCCAGTAAAACATGGGTATTTCGGTGGAAAATATCACATACCGGTATACTAGCACACTGTGTCTCATAAAAGATAGGACAGATACCCAAGGCACAAGTGACTGCTTACAGTTTCAGGGTTTGATTGACACTGTTGGAGCAATTATCAGCTCATCCTCGTGAAATGGCCTTGGAAGCCATATGCTACCATATCAGGATCTGTTTATTGCTGAGCTCCTTGTTGAATACTTGGAGGTAAAAGTGGTACCTGGCTAGCTCCATGTATGGCAGTAGTAGGTCATATAAAATGGATGTGATAAGGCTTTGCCCTGTCTGGCGATGCAAAGTAATCTGTACCACCATTTTAATACTGTACATTAATTTATTCATGGATGTGCACTTGAGAGACATTGCTCTTGTACATACGGAATTAAGTTTGGTTTATAAATGATGTAGTGAAATGTAGGTCCACAGCATTGTCATGACCTTTCTTGCCTATTTTCTGATTGTATCATGAATAATGATTGCATCACAGTCTGAATCGCAAATCAATCTACAGGTTACATATTTTCTGTTCTTGTAGAGCCTGTTATTCCTGTCAAGGTGTTCATTTGGTTTTTGATCTTAAATGCTTGCCATGTATTCATACCTTTGTCCAGGTGTAGTTCACAGTTGCATCACAGAATAAGTAGTGTTTTTCGTTGTTATACATGCACCTGTAAGTCCTCGCTGAGAAGTGTACATGAAGTTCTATTCGATAGTTGTTGTATTGTTTGACAAAAGCAATGATTTCCTGAGGGAAGCAAATTTTCTTTTTCTTGTTATTTTTTGTATGAACTGCCCTTTTTTGGGGGAAAGAGTACAACTCAGAAATACTCTTGCCATAGTGTAGGAGTGCGTTATTAGGCAAGTTATAGTGCCAATAGTAACTCCACTAATGATCAGATTTCTGCTTTATGGACGTATCCTTATTTCACAACAAACAATACAATAAGATATTATTGATGTTTTCAATTTGTTTCTGCCCGCTAATCAGGTGGATTCTGAATCCCCTGAAAATCAAATACTTTTTCGAAAAAAAAATCACCCTGAAGTGCAAAGAGTAAAGTAGTTAAAAGTTGTTGGATCAGTAGAGTTTATAAATTGAATCTCATCTAATGTCAGATTGAGTGTAATTTCCCTTGAATGGGACTTTTGTACTGCCGCAGGTGAAAATAATGATTTTATTACAACTGTTGTGGAAGTAACTACTTGTTTCTTTTTGGTCTGGAGAGAGAAGACAGCTTCCTCTGAATCTGATGCTTGAATACAGTGCGTTCTTGAAACCTATCTTTGAAGGGACAGTGCATTGATGTTATTCATATTTAAGTCTCATGATTTGTTAATCAGATAAATATTTCTGAAACCATTTCTCAAAGAGAATCATCATATAGACTGTTTTATCAGTAGGTAGTTTTTCTATTGCTGTAATGTGTGCTAAAAGAGTACGGAAATGGCGTCTCTTTGTGAACTAAGTTCACCCAAATATCACTATTTTGTTACCTTGTGTTTGCTAACATAGTTCTACAAAATCCATATGTAAACAGAAATCTTCTGTCTGTATTTTGTTAGTCTACTGTACTATGTTACAACATTTTATCTCAACAAAGTTATCAGAGAAAAGATTGCTTCCACAAACCAACTGCTCCGAAGGCCAATTTTGCATGCCAAGACAGCAAATGGATATTTGTCATTCTACTCATTGGGCAGATGTGTGAATACTGAAGGACTCTTACAATCTGAAACTCGACAATTTGACATTGACCTCATCCAGTGGACTACTTAGGACATGGACTGAAATTGACTTTGGTTTGTGAGGTAGTCTCATGATTGATTAACTTGATCAAACTTTCAAAGGAAAAAAGGACTCACAGCATGAAAATGGTCAATGTTTGACAAGAAATAATACTGTTTAGAACCAGAGATTTAGGACAGTGGTATAAACTTATGCCCAAGCTGTCATTTAGATTATGTGACATTAAGCATATCAGGCAAACATAAGATTTCTTGTGGTTTGACTCAAGTGGGAACATTTTCACAGAACATGTTACAACTAGTTAGTGGTCTGTGACCCCTTTTATAGGGGGATTTACAAGGTCACCAGTATTGTAAATCAGTGTGTAACATACGATATTCAAAAATGCTGTGACAGCTATGTTATGTCTCAGCACACATGAATGTGAAAAAGTCGCATTTCTCCTTATTGCTTGATGAATCAGCTAACCTTAAATTTGTAAAGTCCGAGTGGTATATGTGATAAATGTCTTGACTTTTGTATTTTATTTCAAAACCTTGTCAACCTCAATTCCAACTCAAATCATTTTTTATGTAGATGTAAGATGACATATTTTTCTTGCCATGTTTCTGTACTCGTCTTGCTACCTAGCGCCATTTATGAAGTAAAAGTTGACAATGCAACTCAAGACCCCGTCTGACCTGTGGTTTCAATAGACTGGTGTGGTTGTGTTTGATATCCCTGAGTGCACATTTCACAATACATACTATACCGAGGCTTTTGATGTCCACAGAGCTTGTAGGTTAAACAAATATGTTTGTTTCAAAGTCATTAGTAAACTGTCCTTTTCTGTTGAGTGTTTTGCAAAGTTACTTCAACCATCCATGTTCATGACCTCTATACTGACATTACATCCTGGTGTTTTCAGTGTCAAACAATGTGCCAATCCACAACACTGATCAAGGACAAAATCAAAGCCAATATATCCACTGAATTGCCATTGTAACTTATTTTCAAGCAAAAATATTCAGTAAAATTTTTCTCAAAGGAGTGTGTTTAATACTAAGAAAATAACGAGATGTAAGGTTGCAAAGTGGTCAATAATGGCTGTCAAGTTTGAAAAATAAGTGATCCTGTGGCATCACCATGTTATCCAATACACTGACATCACCACTTTATGTACTGACATCACCGCATTACGTACTGACATCACCATTTTATACACTGACATCATCACATTGTGTACTGACATCCCTCATTATGTAATTACATCACCATTTTATGTACTGAAATCATCTACTTATCAGTCAGTGATGTACGAGTACACAGATCATATCACCATTGAATTTCCCCAGAATCCCCCCGAACTATGTGCAACAAATATGTTGAATTTGTGTGTCCTGCCACGTTTGAAGATTCCAAACGTTTCTTGGACATTTTACTTCTCCATTTCCCCCAATATAAGGGGGAGAGAGACCTCTACCGACATTGTGATGGAAGTAGAATCTTTTTAGCCCTGCCTCAACCAGTGCTACTACTGTATGTACCTTGTGCATTTTGCAGGGAAAAAAAACACTCTTTTTCTCTAATTCGTTCATTGTGATGCTAGTGATACACTGTACTCAGGTAAGAGATATCTGTGCTGCTATCTTGACGAAAGTGGTACTCTGAGAGAACAATATGTAGTAGGTACCTTGAAATGGTCTCTTTATACCGGTATATTTTTATATCATCTGTGACCAGATATTTGAAAAGTATTTTGGAAAGAATATTGATTAAGTCATAGGTGGCTTTGAAAGGAAATCAGTTCGAAGAGGATGTACACCTTAATGGGTTATCATGTGAGGGGGGGGGGGGGGGGGGGAACATAACGAGAAACTGCTTAGTCAGCATTTTTTTCACAGATTCATTTGCATAGAAATAATCTTGCCATTTTGTCTAGAAATCTGTAATATGACACCACTTTGTAAAAATGTTCAAAATGGCTTATATGATGAGTCATCTGTTCAATATGTAAGGAGAAAGTATAAAATTAGTATGAAACATTCTTTGATATTTTCTTATAAGCAACTGACAAATGTTTCACTAGTTTTGTAGTCCTCTACCTCAACTGCACCTCTGATACTAATGTGTGCATACATTTCAATCCGTGATTATTCATGACATCTAATGTTGCTGTCATCCCCACTTCAATTTCCATGGTAAAAAATAACATGATCAGCTGTTTTTTAAATTATACTGTCAAGAAAATGAAATATATTCCAACAAACAAATATAACAACATTGACTGTAAAACAAAGGAGGTTTAACTGCAAAACAATCATTTATCTATGGTTAATGTTTAAGTTTTTTACTTCATTTCAAAACTGATAATTTTTCACTCAACCGTTGTTGAAAATGTGGACTAACCATTAGCTATGGACAGATTTGAATATTTGAATTTCTTCGACAACAAAAATTGCAACCAATTAAGGTGGAGCTGCACACTACCAACATTTTTTTTTCAAAGGAATATTTCTCATCTAAGATGACAAGGAAACCCCCTCATACTACATATTTTAAATCTAAAGTTTAGTATGGTAGCAATAGTTTACTTGAAGGATGAAGGGGTGTATATTTGGGGTAAAAACCTCAATTTTGATATAAATGATAAAAATTAATTTAAGTAAAAAACTTGACACTATTTTATGAAATGTAATATGTCACTTGAAACGAGTATATGTAGAAAAACGACTATTTTATTTTGCATTATCTATCCTCATTCTAAAATGGCATGGGTTGAAAAACTGACACTCAAAAAAGTGATTAAAAACATGATTAGCAAAATTAAAATGCCTCTTATTCAAAATATACGATTTTTATTACCAAACAAAATATCCGTTTTGTTATGTAGCATTAAAGAACATAATGTGACAATTTCAGAAAATTTGACCCAGCCAGAGTGAAGTTAAATTCTTTGGAAATATTGAAATTGGGAGAAAAGAGATGGTGAGAAATACGGTGATTTGCGTACATTTGCATAAGTTAACACTTCTTTATCCTGCAACTTACGACTGCTTTACAAGCTAAAAGATAAACCCAAGCAATATTTCAATCTTGGGGCAACAAATTAATCGAAAATTGAATGAATATTTGCAAAAAAAGTGGTTTTGAAGCAAAATACGCTGTGTTGTGTGCAGCGCCCCTTAAGTTGCATAGACAAACCTTTCGTTTTTTCTCCTAAGCACATCGTTTGGTGGCGCCCACACCTAAAGACGCTTGTGTGCTGATGACGGAAACAAAAATAGCTCCACGACAACGACTGGAAAAGACAACACGGAGTCCAACCTGGATTAATTACTGTCTAATAGGTAGCGTTGCGAGATTCTGTTCGACAAGTCTGCATTTGATAGCCTTCACTTAGTATCTCTATGGACTGACCAATCGTGTCGTGGGCAATCGGGTGAGTGTCCTTTGCTCGTAATATGTCCGTTGCACGCATTTTACCATGTCACCTGCAGCCCGAGTGCAATAGTAGATTAGTACTGCATGCACCGTACCAGTCGATACAAGCGGGCTTTTCATACCGAAATCCACCGCGACGAGAAATCGGTTGCTAAGCTTATCGGCAACCATACCATCGGTCACTTTCGAATCATTCTCACTTGATGTCAGACCAAAAAATACCCCTCGCTGGACGGCCTATCCAGAACTCTTGCCCAGCAGCGCCCCAGACATTTCACCCGGCCTTTGACACAGGGAGGTCACAGCTCAGCAATAGAATGGACGTCGGAGAGCAGAAATTAAGTTACTGTATCGTATCGTAAACCAAAGGCTTATGTTTATGTGTGTGAAGCTTGTAATCTGTGCTTTATTTTTGTGTTAATCATTCCAAGCAAGAAAGCATGTTGTTCACACCACTGTTTGCAGCCGATCACGAGCAAGTACCACTGCAGGTCGCAGCGCAGTCTTCTTGCTTGTAACTCCACGGTCGATAAACCAAACTGTGACATCTCGATAATCACATTGAGAACTGCGCCAAGGGCTACAGCTTTCAGTAGATTTGCGACATAGGTAAGCCTTAATAATATGGACGAAGGTTTGTGTCCCAGTCAAATAATGTACATTATGTCTGACAATTCGTGGGCAATAAAGTAAAGTAAAGTAAAGATATCCTAGACAGCATAAACACGACACTATGATGACTATACACACATTCACGGTGTACTGGTGCGAAACCAGTCACATAATGGAGTTACGGTGCATTTTCGTACGACCATGAACATATTGTTCCTTTTTTGTTTTTATTTTGTTTTGTTTTCCCGGTTGACTAAAGAACGTGTAATTTGACTACAAAAGTATTAAAAGCTAGACATGTTGATGTGTTGTGAAATCTTTTAAAGCCAACGAATGTTCGCAGCAACGATGCGATCTTCCACGGAGGCGACAGTGTACCTTTTATTTGTTGAAGTTACATCATAGGCATTCAAAAGTGTCTGTGGCTTACATAAGTCACACACCCTGTACTCTTGTCAGTAGATATCTAGACAACGACAATAACAAACAACAAGTATAGGGTGTGTTTTTGGATACCCTCAAACCATAGATATTCAAGTTTGTTGTGTAGCACCAGGCTTCAATAGCCAATGACACGTCAGCTCCATCGAGTATTAGGGAGCCATGTGTTATCTTAGTTATTCTGCCCAAATTGGCATTCCATTATATAAGTTTGGTTGCTTGATGTAATTTTCACTACATGCATCACACGCACCAGTAATACCTGGTACTTTCATATGCATCTCAGTATTCGTGTGGAAGTTGTCTGCACCTTTTCTAGACCAGACAACTTTTGTCTGGAGGGTGGTACCAGTAAACTGTCATCACATTTCAACTGAAACTGAAACAGATACACACCATCAACAACTTTTCACAAACCATAGACGATAGAGAGGAAATATCTATGCATTGATGACTTAGATACAGATGAAAACAAAATTTGCTCTGCACTTCACTTTTCATTCGCATACATGTACACTGTATGATTTAACAATGACTGCTGATGAAAGATGTTGGACCATAGACAGTAGTCTTTGGTCCGACATCTTTACCCTCTGTCTGTGGTTGGACCGATGTGGAAAGATTGCAAGGATGTATGGTATATGCAGGGCTTATTACCATTTCATAAATTCAGTTTCAATACATGTACAGTACATGTACCATCTTGACAAAGCCCTTCTGATGCTGAAGAGCACATTCTACAAAGCTTTGCACTGGACTCTCTGCAAACTTAGGGATTAGTCAGTTTCTCAGCCTGGGGGGCGCGGTGGATTTGGGGGGGGGGGTCACCCTGTTTTTGACTTTTGTGATAGGGGGGTCACCATGTTTTTGAAATGCCCAATAGGGGGTTCAGTGTGTTTTTGAATTTCGACACGGGCACATACTTGCCTAAAATGCATCATGCCAGCCACAAATTTCATCATTCAGTTGCATTTTTCGGCGCACCCTTTGGGTGCATAACTTTAATAACATGGATACATTTTTCAAGGAAATCACTCCTTTTTGATGACTGTGTACCATGGATGAAACGTGATAGCACAAATTTGTATGATGTGACAATGGGAAGTTACGACGGAGCTGAGGTATGTGAACTAGTTGGGCTTTATATTCTCAACATACTTGCTTCATCCTTCGATAAAAACAATATTGGTCTATATAGAGATGACGGCTTGGGTGTAATAAAGAACGGCACTGGCAGGAAAGCAGATAGAATGAAAAAGGACTTATCAAAGATGTTCAATGACCTGGGCCTGAAAGTAACCATCGATGTAAACAGAAGTATCGTGAACTTCCTTGACATAACTCTAAACTTGAGCAACGGCCAATACTACCCATACAGAAAACCTAACGACAACACGATATATGTCAATAAGAAATCCAACCACCCTCCCTCCATAATTAAACACATCCCCGATACAGTTGGAAAGCGCATCTCTCCATATCCAGTGATGAGAGTCTGTTCAACAAGGCATGCAGTGATATTTACAGTGAGGCACTTAAGGCCAGTGGGTAGATGACCAGTTAAATTACACACATGTTGACAAGCAGGCAAAAAAAACAAGAAGCAGACAGCGTAGAATTACATTGTTCGACCCACCCTACAGTAAGAAAGTGTGAAAACAACATCAGAAAGGAATTCTTCCGTCTCCTTGAGAAACATTTCCCAAAGGATTGCAAATTACATAAAGTTCTCAAATACAGTCAAATTAAGCTACAGCTGCATGCAGAACATGGACAATATTATAAAATCACACAACAAACGGGTCACCCAGCGCAATGATAAAAAACTCACTGACGTATGTAAATGCCGCATCAAGACCAATTGCCCACTCCAGGGGGCTTGCCAGTCTAAATCCATAATCTATAAAGCTACTGTTACAAGCGATGCCAATGAGGTGAAACATTGCATGGGTCTAACTGACAACACATTTAAAAAAAGCTATGCAAATCATGTCCAATCTTTCCGAAGGCACACGCCAACAGCACAGAATTATCAAAATATGTCTGTCACTTAACATCTCAGGACAAACCGTTTAATATATCATGGTCAATCCTTTCGAAAGCAAGTAGTTACTCAAATGTGTCAAAGAAATGCAACCTTTGTCTTACAGAGAAGCTATTCATAATCAATGCAGATAAGTCCAGCCTTTTAAACAAGGGTTCCGAGTTGGTCTCCAAGTGCCGACACGAAAACAAATTTTACTTGTCAAATTTCAATCCAACCCACCACACCAAATGGTTTGACCCGACCTGACACATACTTATTTTCTTAACTCAACCCAGCAAGCTCCCAAGTAGTCTCACGTGCCAGACCTCAAACCTGCCAGTAAGTGTATGCACTTGATTTGAGCCGTGAGCGTCGGTAGTGCCTGTGGCTGGCCGTCGCTCAGAGCCATTGCTCAGAGCTCAAGGCTTTGCCGCTTGTGGTGCAGATCAGGTGCAGATGCAGTTTTGAGGTCCGGCATGCAAGACTAGCTCCCAAGGTAAGGTCCTTTTCCCAGATGACCTAAACTCACAAAATCTACTGTCAGGCCGTATTGACTGTAGATGTCTTTGTGTCCCTCTGTTGTCACTTTAACTGCTTGGTAATAAATGAAACAAAAAGGCAAATTGTTGTCACAATTGAATGAAACATTCTTGTTCTGAAAATTTATAGCCTAGAAGTGAGACCTACGACATTGAAAATCAACAGCAAAGGCACAGAAATCATAAACACAAGATTCAACACAGTTCCTTGTTGTATTAAGACCTGATAGAGAACCTCCTGTAGTGGGGCTTACGGTGACCCGCGTTCTGTTATCGTTGCATTCTTCTCGGTATTTCTATTTCACTGTGACGAATTTTTCACAGGTTTTATTGGAAATGCTGGTCATATCAGCTAAGACAGGTATTAAATATCCATTCACTTTTTTAAGACACAAAGATCTGGATACTGGCACTTCCTTAATTATTGGGAAGTGACTGTGGTAAGGATTGTTAGAAATCCTGTAAGTGTTCTTGATGTTTCCCTGAATTTTCTGCTCTTGACATATATTAAATCATGTGTCAAACTTTGTTGGCACGCTTGTACAGCAAAAGTATAAATTCACAGTGAACTTGAAATAATATTTTGATTTCTTTCTTTTTACTTTTCTCAGGAGAAACCAAAAAAAAAGAAAGTGAAAAGCATCAAGAATGGGGTGTGGCTCTTCTCACAGTTACCAGGCAGAAGTTTTGCAAACATGGGACGAGGTCAAAAAGACGGTCCAGAGTAGACCTCACAAGGGAAAATTAGTGGTCCGGAGGTCGGGATGGAAGACTGTTCGGATATTTGTGTCGTCGACATTCCGTGACTTCCATGCTGAGAGAGAGACTCTGGTTAAAGAGGTAAGGAAATGTCATTCCGTGTTGGATCATACATACATCACACTATTAATTGTAGCAAGTAGGAATGGCTTACAGAATCTTCTCAGCTATCAGTTTTGTGATTGTTGTCCCAACAAAATTTGTGTTCAAATCAGAGATTGATCAAGAAATACTGTGTTACTTTCACTGATTTACTGTACAGTCCACGCAGAACCTGTCATTGTGCTGGCATTTTCGAGCACAATGCCAGCACTCTTAGCGCATTATGCCAGCACAATTGGGTGTGAAGTGCCAGCATTTTAGGAGCACTGTGCGAGCACTTTACAAGCACTGTGCCCGCACTGAACAAATGTGCCCGCACAATGCGGGTATTGAACTCAAAAAATGTGCGCGCAGAGGTAGTTGTCGGTGACAACATTGCTACACTTGCCTAACTGAAATAGCGGCGGCTGGGAGTAACTGAATAATCTTGAGTCCTAAACCAGCTCCAAACTCTCTTTGTCTGCCAAAGGCAACTCTAAAATCTTAGTCGTAGACAGGTCACAGTAAGATATTATCACATGCGTACAGTATGCGTAGAGCTCCGAAAAAATCTACCTGAAACTCTGTAGTAGACCGTGGTTGGACGTGCTTTGTGAAAATTGCAACAAGTGAACATTATTGTGGCCATTTACTATAAATAAAGTTCATGACACGTATTAGTAATATCACAGGCACAGACCACATTGTTATGCAATATGCCAGGGGAATTTTCTGAATGAATTCGTCCGTCATTTGCCGTAGAGTTAGACATCGTACATGAGCTAAAGGATGATGGCGAAACCTGATACATAGAAGCACCACATTGTAAACCATTTTATATTAGGGAGAGTGAAGAATAACAAGTTTTGAATTGTTGCCCGGTCAATTTGTTGTATTTGAAACAACGCATCCTTTTTACACAGGTAAGGAAACGAGAGCGACCAGAAAATAACAACTGGCATCGAAATAAAATTTGTTTCTGAAATCAACAGCTTGTATTTTTGTCCTGAACTTTTTACAATTACACGAACGACTTTGCTGTGGATCCGACTGTCTAATAGTATACACTGCAATTAGCAATATCGAGTCACTATCATACTGAAGTAAAGTCAGCGGTGATGTCATAGGAAAATGCAAGTGTTTTCATTGGCTTACTGATTTTTTGTGCTAATTCTGCTGTGTTTGTCGCAAAAAAATCGGACTGAAGTTTCGATGGTAGCCGAATCGGCGAACCATTTTGCTGAGATGCCAAGTCCGAGATTTGTAGAGGGACCGTGGTCCATGGATGTACAAAAATACATCCCCGGTCTGTCCGGTGCGTGTGCTGAGCCATCACGCATGCACTGTGTTTAAAGAGGGTTAGTAGTACACTCTACGACTAAACCGGGCACTGAGATGCTAGAATGTGAAACGAGAAAACCCAGTTCCAAAATGACCTATAAGTCGCGAAAGTATTCAGACTGCAAACTGTAAACCGATCGGGCATTTCCAAGCAAATATGGCTACCGCTAAGCCTGAATCTGCCTCTGTAGTCATCGTGTAAAATACAATTCTAGGTTTCGGTGAATTAAAGCAGGTGGCTTTATCCGACCGGGAAATATGACGACAGAAGTTCTAAACATTTATACAGGTCATGTATTGTATTACGATGTACCGTCCCTCCATAGTTTGTAGAAAGTTAAAAGCATAACATTTTTTTAAAAGTTATATCGATGCGATACACACTAAAGAACTAAATCTGAGACTCTTTCTGTCAGTTTTGGACTGCTGGTCTTCACAGCAACTTGCGTCTATATATCGGCTTTAAAAAACGTTAAAAATTTTCAGGGTAGACTCGAGTCAATAGTGTCTCCTGCGTGAACGTCCTTGGACCTGAAGTGCGACCTTTGTTTCATGACGAGTCAAACATACATTGAAATGTAAATGTACCAAAATTTACAAATTGACGTGACTTTACTGAACTAATTTCGTGGTCAACATTATTTGACGTTCAGAAGTGACAGATAAAAAACGTGAATAATTCCATTTTGTCGAATTGAAAGCCCTCTGTGGGACCGTGGTCCTACAAAGTTCATGGGAGCATAATGCTTCGAGGAATTCGCCTGCTGTTCTTGGAAACTGCTGGTTTCCATAGCGACCATGAGACGTATAGACCATTGACTGTTGACCGATGCGGTCTTGTTCAATAAAACATTTTACATGCCGAACTTTCACTTTGAACCAAAGATTCGAGTCATATAAAATGATGGAAATAGCAAAAAATACCGCAAAAGTTGTCATTGTCGGTGTAAAAAACGCACCATACATTTTCCCATACATATCAAGGCTATATACTGTCAACGTTATTCAATTCTGCAAACTCAAAGACGACGAACATGTACTTCAATAAATCGCATAACCCGTGGAGAATGTGTCATAAACAATACATTTCCAGAAGTTCTCCGAATGGTGAAAATTGGTGTCATACATCTCCGCGTTAGCGCCCCGCCCAAAACTTTTTATTGCAGTTTTAATTAGGTGTTTTAATTACTGTGTGACATTTCTTCGAAAACCTTTCCATTGAATGACAGAAAAGGTGCCCCGTTTTCTTCAGCGTTTGTTTGTCCTGCTGATATAACCTGTAATTGTAATTGAAATAGTGTGCACACCATGGCGATGTCTCATCTCTTGATTTTCATTCATACAAATGTTACAACTTTGAAATGAAGTTACAGTAATCTTATTGTAATGCATGGATTTCATACAGGTGTTTCCAGATTTAAGAGTCTGGTGTGAAAAGAGAAGACTATATCTTGTGGACTGTGATCTCAGATGGGTAAGTTATATCCACGTGACCGTCACTCTCCCATCAGAAGTTTCTTACCCTGGACATTAGAGATGTTTAGTTACACGTAATTACGCGTACGTCTGATGGCGCAAAGTTCCGTACATCCATCGTAGCTTACATGTAAATGTTCTGGTTTAGTTGTGGGTTCCCACTTTTCAGACAGAGAGACAGAATTTGCTTCATTGTATCTCAGAAACATATGAAATCCACGTAATTGAAAAATAAAACAATTTCTTTATATGATGATTATCCTTTTACATCTTTCTACCATCAAATTAAATCAGTTTCTTTGATAAAGTTTATCTACAAAGTTTAAAGAAATCTTATCGAGGTTCAGATGAAAAGTGGGGTGAGACTTCAACATTTTGTTCATGTCGCAACATCATAGCAAGTACTTCATGTACTGGTGCAAACTCTACTCAATATTTTGATGTCGAAGATGTTAATTTGCGATCAATTTTACAAAGCTGCTTGCATTTCTTAAATACTGGTCATGTTGTCTTATCTCTATTTGTCCTGACTGATATCTCTCCTATCAACAGGGTGTGCCAAAGGACACAACCACAGAAGAAACACTGCGGACATGTCTGGGTGAAATCGACAGATGCTATTCAGACAATATCATGCCTTTCTTTCTGAATTTGACAAGGTAAAATTTGAAAATTAATTCTCTTAAACATTCCATCTCGGAAACATTGGTGTTTGAATTGCCCAGGTATCTTCAATTTCATCTGTTGCTGATGTGTTTTCCACTAAGAAATATAAGAATACATAGTTTTGCTTTATTTGTTCCCACTGCTACTGTTCTTCAAAAATTACAAAATAAAATCTTCAGTTTCAGGAAATTACATCAACCCTTTCACCACCATGGTTTGGCCCAAACCCATTGATATCTATGGTGATTGTCGACCTGTTCACAGGGAATTGGGGTGAACAGGTTAAAATTATATAATCAATCACCCCATTTCCCTCTTAAAAACATGCAATGTAACAACAAAAAACAGTAGAATTATACCAAAAACTTGATGGTGAGAAAGTTGGTATTCTTGTAAAAAGAAAATTCTAATATTAATTTGAAGACACACTAAAGTCTGACTGTAAAATGATTTCAATAACATTTGTCTTTTTCTCTGTACCTCAATCCCTATGGAATTTAATGGATTCAGCATTGTGCTGAATTCAGTATGGTTCTGTAATGCATCTTGTTAAGTTATTTTGTCCATTCTCTGTCAGTAATCTTTATCATATAAATGTAACTCTCAAAAAAAAAATCCATTTCGTGTCAAGCCTTTATCTAACATTGCCACCTCTCCCCTGTTTCAAAATAATATCTTTCCAAGCTTTTCAGCCCTTTTTTGTAAATTTACAGAGACAGCGTTGGATGGACAAAACAGTTTTGTCTTTGTACAACTGTTTTGCCATATTCTTTACCCAGAATGCACTCAAAATAAATCACTATAGCAGAATTTTTTCATCTGAAATAAATGAATTAGAAAGGCACGTACCGCACCAAAGGTTGTCATTAAGAGTATCTTTGAAATCAGGACATTTACTTTGAAATTCATGTAGAGAACGGATAAGGCCAAAGAAAAGAAAATTGTGCTGTTCTGATAACCGACCTACTCTATTTTTAGCCTGCCGACCGTTAACTTTTCAGAGCTACTTAAACACGGAAGTAAAACAAAAGAAAGAAAAAAACCGCTAAAATCACATGTTTGTTACCTGGCATTTGATTTTCACTTGAACAAGGACTTCTTTTAGGTTTTTATTCCTTTTATATGTATGATACGTTTTTTCTGGAAATGTTGGGGCCAGTGTTTGACCACCCCGAATCCCTGCAAAGTAAGTATTTAAAAATAAAAATATTTTTGAAAAAAAAATCCCTTGCAACCTACCTACCCTATTTTTGAAAACCATGTTATCGGAACAGCACAATTTATTTTTTGCCCAAGAAAATAGATTTCATCAGTCCCCACTCTGTACTCGTGTAAGTAAGCCTTTTCTTGAAATGTATAATTTAGCTTTGAGTCACCATTTTTGCAGATTGTCTTGAAACGTTAATTTCATATGCCTTTGTACAAAGTACCAACATTGCAGTAATTGCTACATGTAGGGACATGTTTGTTTATCTATTGGTATTGATTATGTTTATTTAGCCAAGTATATCTGACAAGTTAGTTGGGACAATGATTTCGGTAAAACTTAAAATACTTACACTCCTGAGATCACTTTGGTGAATTCTCCAACCTTCCAAGATTTCTTTCATGTACATTTAACTCAAGCAGTGTAATTTAATTATTTCACATCTTTTACATCGAATAATATTCATTACTCTTTGATAATCTATCTTCATTAGTTTAATATTTTCTTTCTTTTCTGTGCAATCGTCACCCTGTCTCTCTGTGTACACCTCTTCTCTCTGTGTTTGCTGAATTCCAGTCCTGAAACACACACCCTTCTAAGGTTTGTGTGGTAAGTTTATTATTTGATGCATGCTAATTTCATCACCCAGTGATCCCTTTTGCAAAGGTTTTATAATTTCAAAACTTTGAAGTTGTTCACATCTGTGTTAACTGCCTACCTATGATTATTGTATTTTAATCATAAATGTTTGTTAAAATATTGTAATGTGAAGGTGTTTCATATCTATGTTAATTTCTTTGAACTCAACAAACTGTTGATCTTGACATAGAGAAAAGAATGCCAGAAAATACATGTATATTGTATATACTGATGATTTCAATCAAAGCTTTAAAAGTCCCTTTCTCTTTTTAAGTGACAATGCAACGCACTATTGTACTCCTCAACCGTTGTTTCATGATTTATTGTACTGTTGGCTCTATTATGCCTGAAACACTTTAACCGTTTGAGCACTAAAGTCATTTTTTTTTCGTCTTTAGAAAATATAGCCCAGTCAATTTTTTTCAGATTTTTGCCAAAATTTTGATTAAAAACTGTAACTAACGAAATGTGATGTTCATTTGGTCCAAAATTATCAAAACGATTGCAGAAAAATTCATAGAAATTGATAAAATGTTGGTGCAAAATTTTGGTGGGAAAAATTACATCTCTCAGAGAGTCAAACACAAAGATTTCTACGAATGATTCTTGTATTTCTATCCTTATCCATGATGAAAATACCTGTAGAAAAAAGTCTCTTTGGTATTGACGTAAAAAACTATTAATATTGCTACCTTTCACACATCCCTTGTTTGGAATCTCATAAAATGAGTGGAAGATCTATATAATTATGTATACCTTTTGGTGATCATGATTTGCATTGGTCGAGATGATGCACATAATAACTTTTGCATGTTGTGTTCCAGTGAGAGATGTGGTTGGATTCCAAATCGTAACGAAGTACCACAGAGCGTCATCGAGGAGTACCGATGGGTGATGGGATTGTCAGTGACTGAGATGGAAGTCATACACGGAGCATACAGAGTTGACAATCCAAACTGTGAGTAAAATCCAGGTTGTCATCTTTGAAACAAAAGCTGATCTTTACATTGAAAATCCTCAAATCTGGTCTGATAGACATCAGTCCATCCTCTTAGCCAAAATCATATGTCATAGTGATGCATGGAATTATTTATGATGTCTTTATGTCACTGTATACAGCCCTGTGCCCACCTCTGCTGACACAGACATGTGCCACGGTTCAGTAAAATGGCCGGTACATGGTTTGTTACTGGACTGATTTGCAACTTACTGTGTTATTGTTTGTTGCGTAAGGGACGACTGTGAACGGAAGTCCAATATCCTCAACAAATATATCAGTCTGAGTGTTTCCTGAAGTTAACCCTTAAAGTGCCATAGACTTTCTATGCAATGCAACTGCCAGGCCAAGGACTTTTTGAACCCAACTTCTCAACATGTTACACTTTTTTCAGACTGGTGCAGTTCATTTTCTGTGACGAGAAACCCTAACAACCCATTATTATTTCCAAAGCGCAGGATATGAAGAGAAATCTCTATGACAATGAAAAGTTTCAAATTACACGCTGAAGGTGTAAAATTGGGCTAAAATGCTCGTTTTTTGTTCAAAATTCACTGAAAATGATAAAAAGTTTCTAAAAATGTATAAAATATCATCAACGGCCTTCAAACTTGAATAGAATTTTCGTGTTATCGAAAGACACAAATTCAGGTACACGATTTCAGCATCATGTAACATCATACGTAAATAATAAACAAAAACAAACAAACAATTAGTGTCTTTCAAAATAATACAAATGCTTCCTGTGCAAATGCATCTCTACAAAATACAAATATATTTTACATGCAGTACACTAAATGTAGATTGACAGCTACTGTGTATGGAGCATCGGCATGATTGCATTGCCTAAGCATTGTCTTTTACTTGTCTATTGTATTTGTTTGTTTATTTGTTTGTTTGCTTGTTTATATATTTTATTTCTTCTAGTGGAAATGATTTTCCAGAGAAAAATTCAGTGTACCGGTACATATCCACTTTGTCATCAGTTTACTATCTATCATATGATTTCTTGTTGTTGTTGTTATTTAAAATCTGTCTTCAAAGTTAGAACAAATCAATTATAGTTTTGTTTGCCTGTAAACACAAACAATTAATTTGTATACATAGAGACAACAAGGTGCCATATTGTACATGGAGGGTAACTATTGTGCAACACATGCACACAACTATAGGGCATATTCAACTGACTCTGTATAGTTTGAACCGCCAGTATAATTATAATGAAGAGTTGAAGACAAAAACACATTTCACTGACCTTTTTATCGATTAATTTTGGTGTTTGACCCAACTTACATTAGTTTAATTCACGTACGCGTGTGTAACTATCTGTGGCTTATCGAGTCACAGACTCGTACTACCATACAATACTAGTCTATCCGTTCGCCAAGTTTGATCACGTATTTTGACAAGCACGCCACAAAATCCGCCACGAAATGGAATGAAACCACTAAGTATCGAGAAAAAAGTTTCATGTCCGGTTTATTTCAGTTAAAAAAATGCGTAACACGTAGGAAATGTCTCGCAATGTCAACAGTTCGGAACAACTACATTTCATTTACAAACCGGGTCGACTGTCATGGCCGTCTCGCTCCAGGCCGGCCGGAGGTCAAATATCAACAGTTTAAAGGAGCTTATTGGCAGTCCAACGCTTGAAAATCGACAAAATACACTTCAATTTAACCAAATCCTTACAAATTTCTCAATCTTGCATGTTTTTGGCTTCGAAAACCTTAACCTCGGGTTCCATGTCGAGAGTTCGGCATCACACAGTGCCGCCATCTTGGCCGCCGATACGTTCGAAGTTCACTATCACGATCAATGTGGTCAGCAAATCGTGTCATTTTTCCGTAAAATACTCTCAAAAAAAACTGTAAAATCTGCCATTTCTATCACCCAGGGGGCAGTAGCTTGGCATAATATAGTTATCTTCCGTGTCTACGGCATGGTAAAGCTGTCAAAACGTACGTACGTGTTTCGTTCAATGCACTTTGGCCGTATCCATGTACGGGTGAAAATGCAGACCTGGTTAAATATTCATGAAAACCGCTGACCTCTTTAAAGAAAGTTTGCATAAATTACTGGAATTTTCGATTGTTAGGCTGCATGATGTCATTATTTTAGTCCTTATATGGTACTAAACTGGGTTCAAAGGGTCAGGAATACCCTTCTTCTGGCTGAGTTCGGCAATGCATAGCTAAGTTAGGCATAAGCATAGAACGCAACCACTGTCGGTTTATATACCGACGTGGCGCTGAGAGTGAGAATGCCGTGTCGGTTTATAAACCGATTTGGCGCTTTAAAGGTTAAGAGATGGTCCGTGTTTCTCCAGGTGTAACATTGTAATACTTTTTTCTTGTGTTCGTTATATTTCATGTAGCATTATTTATGATGCGCAATGCCAAGTTCTTGGACAGCGTCCCAGAGGAACATCATCCGGTCTTTGTTGATCCCAATCCGATAGCTGCTGACAAGCTCAAGATGCTCAAAGACATGTTGAAAAACAAATTCCCTGTGAGTATTTACATGACTCTAAGATTTTCTACAGATATCTCGCAGCTTACAATCAAGTTATAATGAAGTTAGTTTTTAAGATCTAGTAATTTTAATCAGTGCTAAAGGGACAGTAGATGAAATTTTTGATTAGTTTTTTCCTCTGATTTTGTTCTGTATGTCTAATCACAAGTTCTTGTTCTACTCCCCGAAACATGTTGGAACATTCACTATTTACTTTGTGACCACGGCGTGTATATGAGTAAAAATGAACTTTTATTGTTCACATTTGAATTTTTTGTCCAGATTGGCTAAAATTCGCTTTGAATCACAACAAAGCAGTTTACACAGTCATGTACAGGCTGGGTTGACAAGCTCAATACTGTGTATCCCAACATGCTTTGGGGAGTAAAACAATAAACTGTAGTTTAGCTACAAAGACAAGGGGAGAAATTCATTTAAAGTTAAAGCTACCATCCTTTTATAAACTCATCAGCTACCGTTTAATCAGAATCATCTTAAAGCCCAAATTAAGATAGTCTGCATCCTAAAATTGACAGACTTCAACTTTTCCTCAAACTTTCCTTAGTTAAACTTTAAACCTTTCTCTCACTAAATCAAGAATAAAATTCAGGGGTCTCTGTGAAAAGTTTTGTTACTAGAGAAACAAATTACCTAACATTTACCGATATCTAAAATCAAAATGGCCGTCATCCCCGTGTTAACTCTATGGAGAAAACTAAAATTTTAACTTCCAAAAAACTAAGACTTGGAAATTTTTTAACACCAAGACCTTTAAAATCAGCCCCCGCAAGTGGTAGGCAGAAAAACATTGTAAAACTGGAGAATCCATGTATCTGTCCCAAGGTGCATCCTACCTTAAACAACCAGATATGCGTGATTTTTACCAAACTGTTTGACAATGGTGAGGACGTGAAGTTCATTATGGAAAATGCAAGAATTCCTGCACGTCAATTTGCATAGATAATGATTTATCTAAACCAAAGGGTAAACATGTTGTAAGGTTATGTAGAGGATTTGGACTGTGTCAGTGTCTGGATTATTGGGAAGTGTAATTAGTATCAGGGAGTTTTCATTTCCGTTTATTGCTCTCTAACTTTCAGATAAGCGATTTAGATTTTCCTAAATGTCTAACAAAATTTACAATTACCCAGTCATGTTTGTGCATCCAATAGTATTACAAGATACAAATTTTGCTGTACATTTTTATGGTGATTAGGTTTTATTTTAAAGTAAAGGTGGTTATTATAAAGGTGAATTCAAGTTATGCTGCTTTTTCAAATCCAGATCCTAAGTGGAAATAATAGCAACATAATATCGTCCTGTCAAAGGAAAAGGAAGTATCGGTACTTCATCGAGAAACTAAAACCTTATAGAAGGGAAAACAATAATAAAAGGCGGTACATTTTTTGTTCCCTTGGGAAATCACAAGTTTGTTCCTTTATTAATGTTAACTTCCTCAAAACTATTTTTACCAAGTAGCGCACTACCTGCATTCTACACAGTCACTGTCAAAGCTCAACTGGTCTATCAGCAGACATATTTCAAACACAGTGCAGCTAACAGTGAAAGGGGACAAACTTAGTCGACGAGACTTCAGTCACATTCATGTGAAAGCAGAACGCCCATGAGCTCATGGGAATACCAAAGTCATGAAATGCTGAATGGCTAAGCTTTTCTGATAAATTACAGTACTGTCCTCAGTACTGCAATGCACCAGAAAGGAAGTTGTGTGTTATTTCATGTAGTGACACTTCAGCATACATGTAGTGCACCAACGTCTTCAAATGCAGTGAGTTTTGTACCTCATTCTGTTTGCATACCACATGTCTGTTCAAAGTGTTTTCAAAGGGTGGTTTTCCTGTATATTTGGACATAATGTTTGGAAATTCAGTCAAACTCAGATACTTGAACCCGTAGCCTACCAAGTTCATATTTCACCATCAGGTCAAGTTGGCTAAAACTTATAGCATGTTCTGTATGTTGCGATTTAACAAAGAATTAAACATTTTAAGGACCCTGAAAATTAAAATACTGTAAAGTGGCATGATTTTTTTCAGGCAAAATCCACTATCACATACCATGCCAAGTGGGTGAATATAAGTATAGGTTTTGGCTCAATACCACACTTTACTGACTTGGCTGATGGGGAAGTGACAGTGGCTAGATAAGATTTAGTGAATGTGTAGATTATCATAATTTAGTTTTCGTTTGATTTTGTTCAATTTCAGTCTGATCAGGTTGGCTATTACACGTGTGAGTTTGAACACATTGATCCAGACGATGGCAGAGTATATTTGAAAGGCTTGGATAAAAGTTTCAGAGATCAAGTAAGTCAAAAATATTTAAAAATTACGGAATTCACATGCAATCCCGTCTACATTGGTCCACACCAACCATACTTTTGTGGTTGGCCCAATTTTCTGAAAAACGCCATTTTAGAGGCATAACATCATCATCTATGGCATTAGCAAAGTACATGTACAGAATTTGAAATACTCTGTCCTTTACATCATGAATCAGCTTGCAGACAGAAAAAGTTCTCCAGACATCTGTACATCAGCAGACTTTAGGTAGTATGAAAATCTGTTTGTATTGTGGATGCTGTTGAAATTTGCCAACGTTACTAAATAGCATTTCACAAAACAAACATCAATAGACATACATGTCAGTTAGTAAAAGCATGATTCGAGAGGTAGAGTGTCCAGAATAAATTGTCATGGCAGCATTCATCTTACCGGCATTTGTTTATCTGCTACACTAAATCATAAGGTGTCACGAAATTAACCCTCTGAGTGCTGTACCCTAATTTTTCCCACCAAAATTTTAGAGCAACATTTTACCAATTTTCATAATTTTTTTCTGTAATTACCCCTTACTTACTAGTAAATGAAATTCAACTATCTCATTCCTGACTCCATGAACATCTTTCCAGATTTTCAACTTTTTCAAGAAGAGAATATCACAACAATATCCACTGGAGGAGGTAACAACAGATCCTTACAAACATGCACAAGAAAGCCATGAGGTAAGTTGGACATGAAAGATCTAAGCTGAACAGCCCACCTCAAGTTGGCGCATACCAGTGTGTTTGATAATAACTTTCCTTCCTATGCTCCATGCAGCACATCAAAACCATTCTTTTGTACGTGATGTTACCTTGTACTGTGAATAAAAGCTGTATGTTGTTTTCAGGGAGTTTCCAGAGGGATACCATGAAAAATTTTCCTAATGTATACAGCACAGCTTCTTTCAGGAATGTCAGAATATAACTTCAATTTTAAAATTGTTTGGAAGATATTTGAAGTTAGAAGGTATCTGGCGTACGTGTATGAAGCATGAAGCCATCGTTACTGAGTCATTACACGCACAGTCTAATATGGTCGGTTGAAATGTACTGGTAGCTATCCAACAAAGATATGTCACTGAAGGTCATTGCAAGACAATTCTATATCATAGATCTGTTTGAGATTTCCACTGTGAAGGCCACATGTAAACTTCACACAAATTACCGGGTAATAAAGCAGGACAACAAAAACTGTATCATAACTTAAAGAGGCATATTATTTGAAATCAATGGAAAGTAAAGACTGTCAAGATGTGAGTTACATTAATGTTCACCGTAATTCTCTGTAAATAGTTCCACAATCACCATTGATAACAATAGCTCTGGGCCAAACCATTGTGGGAAAAGGTTAATGTAAGGAGAACTATAGGACTGGTGTTACTCAAGTCCCCCTTTAGACCTTACATTCTAATAGGAATATTGTGTACAGTACTTTACCACAATACCACATGATGTGTACTGCAAATTCATGGTAGCAAAGTAGATATATGCAGTATCACGTCTAAAGTCATGTTCATCAGGGATGTTGAAAAGACAACAAAAACAACCAGCTGTCAGCTAAAAATCATGGATATTTTTGACAAATTTAATATGCGCACGCATTCATCTTACTTGTAACCACCTTTAACCATGTTTATTGTAACCAAGATTTGCTTCATCCCTGTTTGTTTATCAGACTTTTTTCACTGAGGTCACATTGTAAAATCTTGTTTTGAATCTTTTTCTCATCCACTGTTACAGTCCTTCATGAAAAGCAGATCCACCATGGTACTCGGTAGGAATGAAATACTGCAAAAGGTAAGGCATTTCAAAGTTTTCTTCAGTTATTTTTCGTGCTGGACCTTCTCGAAGATATTAACTGAAATTATGTTACATTCACTTTGTGAAGGACAAATAAGTATTTGTTATCTGATGAATAAATGAAATGTTGAAAGAATGTTGACTTGTATATTTCATTTATGGTAAAAATGTACATGAAATCTTCCCATAACATTTGTTTTGATGACATTGGTAGGAGGTACTTACAAAACAGCATTTCTCTGTGAAGTGTAGAGATAAACGTGTGATTAATATACTTAATGAACACAGATTGTCACGCTCATTTTTCAAGAACTCTGGAAAGATTTTGTTGAATATTCCATAACTTTTGTAAATTGAAAACCATGATATCAAACAGAAACATCAATGAGGTACGTTAGCTGATGCGTTTCATATTTGATTCTCAGATTTCAGACTACATCACGGCATTGCTATAGACAGACCGTTGATCATCCTAGGGGGCCCTGGTATGGGGAAATCGTCCATCATTGCCAAAGTTGCAGACGAGGCCACCCTCAGGGCCTCTCAGAAACAGATTCCAGGGTAAGTTCATTGTAATCATGTGTGAAAAAGAATTTTCGTTCATTTTGGTAACGTCATGTCAGTTTCGAGGATAGCATTACTGGTTAGTTGAAGTTTTCTCTGAAACAGTGAAAAATATTGTTATAGTAGTGGAGATGACACTCATGTAAGCACCAGTAGATGGTACTGTGACTGCACTAGAAGTAAGCTTATTCTCACACTGTACACCATTACTAATATTGATCTCTATAATACTGTACTTTGAACTGAGACAGGTTGTATGTAATTCCTGCAAATTTTTCCACAGCGCTGGTGACACTGGCTGGTATGTGTTCTACCACTTTGTTGGAGCAGTACCAGGCTCTACAGATCTGGAGAGAGCTCTAAAGCGGCTCCTTAAAGAGATCGGCATTGTGAATGTAAGCAAATTCCCCCTTTTAGGATAATATTGAATTTTGCCAAGTGTTTCAATCTCACAGCCATTTCATTTCTTGATTGTAAGTTGGATAGATTCATCAAGAGTACTGTTTTCCCACTGATTCAAATTCTCAAAATAGTGATGATTGTTTTTCTTTGGTCAGGAAACTCAACTGTTAACAAATCGTTGATTAAAATACCAACTTGTATCTGCATGAACAACTTCATAATCATTCGCTTCTAAATGTTACTGGTTTTGTAACCTGCAGGAAGCCACAATGCCGACTGATTTGGAGGCCACGTGCCAAATGACCAGCGGTGTCTTGTCAAATCCAAATACAAGACCAACCATCATCATCATTGATGCCCTCAATCAGGTACGCTGAGAAAGTTTGTAATTTAGTTCTGTTTGGATCATATTTACTCCGATGATTGCCCATGAGATAATATAGCTGATTTCATCAAGGGGAAAATCTGTCCAAAGCGCTAGAAACAATTGAAGTGCTTTGTGATGGGAAGTCTTTCTTCCTTCAATTACACTTTGATTAAGTGTTGCTCAAAAGATTCCATCAAAAAATGACAAGTTGATGAATGTTACTAATCTTGGAACTCAGAGAACCCCAGCAGACAGTGTGAGCAGTTGTACTATTTGAAATAAAGGCACAAAGGGTCAGTCAAACTCAAGTAGTTTACCACCTGAATGCTTCTTGGAATTTTCACTGAAATTTCTAGTTTTTGGTTTCCTTTTCCAGTTTGATGATGACAAATTTTCAATGAGCTGGTTGCCTAGGAAACTGGCTCCTCAAATCCGAGTGGTGATGTCAATGATCAACAACACCCCACCGCACAAGAGTTTACGCGAAAGAACTAATCCTCCTGACGAGGCCTATGTAACTCCACTGGACATGCAATCAAGGAAGTACGGTTGAAAGAACTTTGTTTCTGAAAATTCTGAAAGATTTAGCTTATATATATGGTTAAGGCAGTACCAAAAGAAACCAAAAGATTTAACCTTTACTCAAACTTTCCCCAAGAAATTTTAAATCATTCTTACTTTTTTACTTTATTGGCCACTGTGCAAATTTTGGTACTGGAAAAACAACTTTACAAACATTTACAAATGTTTTAATTCAAAATGGCAATTGAATCTGTGAATGCTTTATATATCCACATTATTTCAGGAAATAGTTACCGAGATCTTAGGACGATACAACAAACGACTTGACGAGGAGCAGATGACCAAGTTGCTGTCCAAGGATTCTTCCCAGAATCCCCTGTGGTTGGCCATAGCTTGTGAAGAGCTCAGGGTATTGGTGTTTTCCATGAAATGAATACAAAGTAGACAGTCTGGCAGATGGATTGCTTAGAGTGAAGTATCAGAAAGGCTCTCTTGATCTCCCTGACAGTCTTGAAAAATGTTTTCAGTCTTGTAGTTTGAGTGACATAAAAACGCAAAGTTCTAATGTTATTTAAGCCTTTATGAGAGTGCTAGATAGGTGCTCGGAACTATTATGCTTTTGAAAATACCTTCCATTAGGATATATGGTCGGACAGCATAGGCCACATACTTGACACATTTCCAAGAGATACCTGAAGAGGGCGCTATTGATCTCCGGTCATGCTTTAACAGTCATCGTAGTGACACAGTCCCCACTTGTTAATGGGTACTTTGATTACAAGTCCTCAGAGAGGATAGAGTCCTCTCATGAATTTGGTCTGTAATGTCGTTTTACTAATTTGAAATAAAATCGGTGAATAAATCGGTGAGACGTTCCCTAGTTTTGGCTAAGGACATTAACCCTTTTCCTGCCAAGTCGGTGAAAATCCGCTTGAAATTCGGTGTAGCTAGAATCTGAGCAGCCACGGCCGTTATCCTGCCAAGGCGGTGGAAATCGGGCTACTTTTTGGTACCCCCTTTCCTGCCTAGTCGACGGAACTACGTGTAGCAAACCCTTGCTCGCGCTAGGGGTCGTTCGAGGACAGGTTTTGGGCGAGGAACGGCGTTTGCTCTCGAAATGGGTTCACAGAGAGTCCAAGGCAGGGAAAGGTGCGGAAGCTACCCAGCCAGTCCCCCACCCCGGTGGGGGACTGGTTTTTTTGGGGGGGACGAGTAGCGTACTTGGCAGGTTAGCACGTTGACGTATTCTAGCGGAGTTTGGGGTAACTTGGCTCTGAGGCACTACATAGATTGCGGCCGAAATTGACCGTCTCGGCAACGCTAATCTGTAAGGCAACCGCCTAAGACCGCCTCAGCTGGCGGTGCAATTTTTTGCCAATGGTGCGAGACGAAAATCACGGACTTGGTCCTGATTGACGGGAAGTGCGGACGGATTTGACGGACTCGGCTTCTCGAAGGCAACCGCCTAAGACCGCCTCAGCTGGCGGTGCAATTTTTTGCCAATGGTGCGAGACGAAAATCACGGACTTGGTCCTGATTGACGGGAAGTGCGGACGGATTTGACGGACTCGGCTTGATTAGTCCCTGACATGGAACTGATCCGAACGGACTTGAGCGACATTTGTGAAGGGTAACCACCGCTTTTAACCGACTTGTTACCTTCTCGAAAAGACTACCCACTCAGATGTCGGACGTTGTCGGCTGCACTTGGCTCTAGACGTTCAAGCCGTGCAACGAAACACACCGCCTCAGCTTGCCATTCAGGAACATGGCCTCAAATTTGATACCATTGTTCACCGACTTGGCGGCTGCGGTTAGGTGCGTGAACCGTTGTTCACCGACTTGTTACGCCTATGTTGTCCCTGTGAAGTTCGGCTAACGGCCGAGTCTAACGGGAGTTGGCAGACCTGTGTTTGGTTTATACCGTAGTATGACCGACTCAGGTAGAGGTACCTGTCGGTATATTCCGAGTTTTACGCACTCGGGCGTCAATGACGGGTCGTCATCACCGCTGATGACGTAGACGTGCTGGCCACGTTATTTGAAGGAGCCATGTTTGCCCAACGGACGAGGCCGAGACAGCCGTTGACAATTTTGGCATCCTTCATCTTTGACCGCCTTAGTTGGGTAAGCCGCTCGGCAGGCGACGGTATGACCTAAACAAGCCGCTGAAGCACTGTTCGTTGCCGTACAAGAACGAGACGGCCAGTCCATTACTGCTTAATGGGCAATCTGTCGGGTTGGCTTGTCACCGACTTGGATGACAATACGCCCTGCGCAGGCGTACTTAGAAGGGACATGAGGTTAAAGATACGGGTTTCCCACCCGTACTAAACATGGGCTTGGGGCAACGTCCTTGGGTGGCAGGTGCGCATGCCACGTACCCAGCTGGACGGAATGTCAAGTTGAGATGCTAATGACATTGACTATGTTATGCTAAGTGCTCGATTGATTTGCATCGCAAATGAGTATTATTAGCATATCAAATGGTGCGGACAGGCAATTTACATGACGGGTAGGAATGTCAGCGCCGGTTGGTGGACTGATTGCCGTAGGTCCATTATAATAACAGGTGGATGCATATATTAACACCCCTGCGTCCAATCATGTCCAGGGCTTTGTTTCCCTGTGGCTTTAAAAGGGAGGGACCTGCTAGTCTGTCGACACTGTTCCAGACATGAGCTTGACGGACCGCAAAAGTTTTCTGAAGGCGAGCAGACGACTGAAGCTCAAAGATGCAGAGTCTCCGGGCGGTAGTGGTAGCGATCGTTGTGATGTCCCTAGTAAACGTTCTAAGAAGTCGGGCAAGAAACGCTCCCGTAAGGCGAAGCCATCTCCGGCTGAAAAACCCAGTGGTAAGCGTAAACGTAAGACCGATCGTTCTGCCGATGAGGATGATGACGGGTCACCGGTTGCCAGTGGTTCTCACCCGGCTGCTCCGGGAGAGACTACTTCACCTGCAGAGACTACATCTGCTCTTGTGGGAGATACTTCACCTGCACAGACTACGTCTGCTGCTGCTAGTGAGACAGTGAGTAATGAGACGGCTGATGCCATTGGTTCTCCCCCGGCTGCTCCGGGAGAGACACCACCTGTTGCTACTATGAGCCCTCATCCTGCGTCAGGAGAGGTTCCTGTGCCCAGTGCGAAAGAGCTTGAGTCCTCGTCATCAGCAGAGGCTGCCGAGCCCGCTCCTGCCATAGTTTCGTGTGCTGCGATGTCCCCGCCGAAAAAGATAGTGCGGAGGGTTCGTTATCAGGATAGCCCACCTGATTTTGAGCCAGATATGATCCTTGATGCCGCTACGGGCGAGTTCAGGCCAGACGCCCAGACGACGGTGATATCACCGCTGAGTCCGACTCGGAGGTTGACGAGGATGCGGCAGAGGACGATGACTTTTAGACAGGCAGTACGTAGGTGAGGCAAGCTCTGACGACGATGATGACGTTGCTGCTGTGTTGGCGGAGGACGACACACCTCCTGTCTGGCGTATGTCGGAGACTACCGATGCTAATATATTTGAGGAGACCGATTTTGACCATGAGAGAGGACCGACTTTCACCTTGCCCAGCCACGCCCGTGAGCTCGATTACTTTTTTAAGTTTATTCCAGCTACACTGATCAGATTGGCCAAGGACGAGACTAATAAATACGCCAAATTCCACCAGCGACATATCGCTAGGAAAATAGATAAATACTGGCGTAACGCTGACTACCGAGAGGTGCAGGCGTTCATTGGCGTCTTAGTCTGTATGGGTATCGACCGTAAATCATCAGTGGAGGATTATTGGTCTAGCGATCCCTTTCTGAGAAACCAGGGTATTTCTACTGTGATTACCCGCAGTCGCTTTCAGCAGCTTATGCGATACTTTCATCTGGCAGACCCAGAGAACGATCCACGTCGTGATCCTGATGAGGCACGCCGCCGACGTCGGTGTCAGGAGGATCCCCTGTATAAAATCAATCCATGGATGGAGCCCATAGTTGACCGGTGCGTAAATAATTATAAGATGGGTAGAGAGATCTCCATCGACGAGGGCATGGTGCGATTTAAGGGCCGTTCTAAATTTAAGCAGAGATTACCGCATAAGCCTGATCGAGACGGTTTCAAGATATGGCAGCTGTGCGACTCCACCACTGCATACATAGCTAACTTTGCACCGTACCTAGGTGTGAAATATCGGGATCGGACTGATGGGAGACGGCAGGAGCGAGGTGTGGTGAAAAGAATTACGATGGAGCTGGTCCAGCCATTCTGTGGATATAATCACAGCCTATTCTGTGATAGCCTGTTTAGCACGGTCGTTACTGCTAGAGAGCTGATGGAGACCGGGATCTACATGGTCGGGAGTTTCAACCGCCGTAATCGTCGCACCATGCCCCCTCAATTAATTCCGCCGGGTAAGAGGAAGCGCCTTCCTCTGTCTGTTGGGGATATGAAAGCCACGACCAGAACGGACTCTCGTCTTAACATCACTGCTTATCAGGATAGTAACGCTCAGGTGCTGATCTTGAATACGGTCTATCCACCCTTGGAGTGCGTGCCAGTGGGGGAGGGAGACGAGCGGCGACAAGTGCCTCTGTCGCTGTATAATTATCGCCGGTACATGGGAGGCGTCGACCGAGCCAACCAGAAGCGCAAGTACTTTCACACTGGGCGCAAGAACCACAGATGGTGGACATATCTGGCATGTTACCTGATTGATGTTGCCCTGGTAAATGCATATATATGCTTCAAGCATGTACACCCTGATAGTAAGCTGACCCATAAGATGTTTCATCTGCGTGTCGGGAAACAACTCATTGGCGGTTATTGTGGGCGATCGCAGCCCAGTGTGAGAGAGGTCGAGGCCACTGTTTCTCTTGCCTCGTACATCAATCCACAAAATCAGCCGATGCACGTTGTCAGCCGTTTGGAGGGGCGGCAGAAATGCTGTAAAGTATGTAGCAGAGAGGGTAAGACCACTGCGAGCGGACGACTGTCTGAGACGTCCAAAGGATGTAGTCTGTGCGGGGTTCATCTTCACGAGGGCGAGTGTTTTGCGGCTTTTCATCATCGCATGATGCTACGAGGTAAGAGGAGCATTGGCGTGCAGACCTCTACTCACACAGCCCCGACGACACCCATCAGCAAGAGAACCCGACGTAAATAACGGACAGGGGACAGCTTCGCCTAACAGTGGCTTGACTGTATTCTGAACACGGACCATGATCACATTTTGAGCACGGTTGTGCCGTTTGTTTGTGCTTTACGATCCCGCTGATTGTAAATTGAAACACGGATTATTTTGTACAATCCCCGATTGTAATCTTTGTAACACGGACCATGCACTCGGACGTCGAGACAGACTCTGAGATTTATTATTCGGCATAATGTAAATTATTCCCGAATAAAATACTATCTATGGATCGCATATTTTCGTTTTGTTTTGTTTTGTTTAGACGGATTATTTTGTACAATTCCCCCTATTATAATTTTTGAAACACGGATCTGCCACCCCGATTGTAATTTTTGAAACACGGACCATGCACTCGGACGTCGAGACAGACTCCGAGATTTATTGTTCGGCATAATGTAAATTATTCCCGAATAAAATACTATCTATGGATCGCATATTTTCGTTTGTTTTGTTTTTACCCCCACTTTCGTTTTGGCAGATCCGTAAGGACGCTATAGTAATGGATGAACGTGCGTTGTATCACGTGGGAGGGGCACAGCCCAACGGAGGCTGTGCTCGTGCGACGTAGACGTTGTACCAACCATCTGTCGTTGGGGTTAGTGCATAGAGCAGTTGCACTGTCCAGAGCTAAGGTGGTACAAAACTGCACCTTAGTAACAACTGCACAACTAACGTGTTAGGAAACGGTAACACTAACGAGCTAAGTGTTCACTGAACTGGCCAAACTACGTACACGCCTTCCTTCAATGGCGGAACTATGTCGTTGACACTACGTCAAAGCAGACTGCAATGTGCGACTCTTCCAAGTCGTTCAAAGTACGTGGCCAAGTGACACAACCCAGGGGAAACAGGACAGGTTTGAGGGTGCTCCCGCACCCATAGCACTAACCCCTGGGTCTTCTACTAACCCACGAGAGAGGTGACGTTTCCCCGGTGTGGCCGTGCGTGCCGGCGAACGAGCTTTACTTCCGCGAAAGTAAGCTAGAAAAGGGCATAAAAGTGCACGTCCCCCGGGGCAAACAACGCCCGTGACCTCGTCATTTTCTGGACACAACCTCATCAGCGGTTGCCCCTCTATACGGGCATGCAAAAATTTTTGAAGTCTAACACGTATATGGTCGGTAATCGTACCCCGAAAATGCGGTATTTTCCCGCCAAATGCCTGGCAGGAAAGCGTGCAGGAGAGCCTATCTTCTGTAGACACGGAAAAGGGGGCCGGTTTTGACCGACTTGGCAGGATAACGGACAGGGGCGCTCGGCAGGAAAAGGGTTAAAAAATAGTAACAAAATGGCTGCCATGCAGCCTATTGGATCATATCATGAAACAAATTGACTTACATATGTATGACATAGGTTAATGTCCTTGTACCGACTTTGAATAAAATCGGTTGAGATATATGCCTGAGTTAATGGCTCTGTACATGAAAAAATCATAACAAAATGGCCACACAGCAGCCATATTGGATCGTATCACAAAACAAATTAATGTGCATATGTATGACATTGGTCAATCTTCTTGTACCACCTTTGAATAAATTGCTTGATACATGTCTGAGTTATGGTTCTGTACATGAAAAAAACGTAACAAAATGGCCACACAGCAACCATATTGGATCGTTTCACGAAACAAATCAATGCGCTATATATTACATAGGTCGATGTCCTTGTACCAACTTTGAATAAAATCGGTTGAGATATGCCTGAGTTATGGCTCTGTACATGAAAAAATCGTAACAAAATGGCCGCCTGGCAGCCATATTGGATCGTATCACAAAACAAATCGACGTGCATATGTATGACATAGGTCAATGTCCTTGTACCAAATTTGAATAAAATCGGTTCAAACATGTCTGAGCTATGGAGCTGTACATGAAAAACTCGTAATAAAATGGCCGCCTGGCGGCCATATTGGATCGTATCAAAAAACAAATCAACGTGCATATGTATGACATATGAAGTAATCTATGTATCAAGTTTGAATGAAATCGCTCCAGGCGTATCTGAGATATCTGGTGAACGGACGGACGTACGGACGCACAGACGCACGTGCGCACGCACGCACGCAGGAACGGACATGACCAAACCTATAAGTCCCCCCAGACGGTGTCCGTGGGGGACTAATTAACCGTGTACATGTGTTTTACAGTCTTCTTGCTCAGGTCCTGAAAAGATTTGAAGAGGAGAATGGAGGCCACCTCTTGGTGGCGACACTGTGTCTACTAGAATCTTCCTCCACTGGCCTTCTTGAAATTGAACTCTTGGAGATTCTTGGTGATGAGCCACACTTGATGCCACCAGAATCTTCCGAAGAGAAAGGTAACGTATACAGTCTGTCCATATTGAAGCATCTGTGCTCCATGTCTAGATTAACAATGGGTCTTTTAGTTTTTAGCTCAGATTTGGTATGTATATAAATACCAAAAAGAGCTTATTATATGGTGAGTCGGTGGCTTCTGTATGTATGTCTGTATGTACGTACGTATGTGTGTGTGTATGTATGTATGTATGTATGTATGTATATATGTATATATGTATGTATGTATGTATGTATGTATGTATGTATGTATGTATGTATGTGCGGATGTATGTGTAACAGTTTAATTTGAAGTTTAGCCTGCAATACCATTTCACCCAACAGAGACTATTTGATTGCCAAGCAGTTGTAATTTTGACCACAACATCTTTACCTAACCAAAATTTCATCATTAACATAACAAGAATACACAGACACATCTTATCCAAGTGAACCATTCCTTTAGGATCTGTAGATTTATAGACTCTGGGTCTACAGCTCCCCAAGGATTAAACATAGTTTTTATTACTGCTAGAGTGTAGGCCGATCTCAAAGTAAAATATTACTTAGGGTGATCTCTTTTTTGAAGAAATTACATTTATTTATTATTTGCAAAGCAGGAGCTCCGGCAAAGGCCCAGGTGACCTGGAAGAAATCACAGCAACTGCCAGCAATGAAGTGGGCAGCTGTCTACCGAGCACTTAAACCATTTCTCCGGCCTTTTGGTGACAGTGGAGAAGGAAGACTTGACTTTTATCACAGGTCGCTCAGCAAGGCTGTCAGGCACATGTAAGTAGAGCTCATCATGAGTCACCATGAATTTTAATGTTTTTTTGATTTGTCTTTACTTAAGATATCAAACAACAAGTAACGTGAAATCCAAGTAAGAGAACAAGACAACCTTCGAGGGCAGTGTATTCATGCTATCACACCGGTGTTCATCATTCTGTTGAATTTATGTCTTACTTGCCTCTTCTTTCTGTCTTGTTATTAATCTCACAACATTTCTATAAGAAAGCATTGTTTTCTTGATGATAATTAAATGTATCAATTTACGGCATAATTGTCAGCCTTTTGTGAGATTCTAGGGTACATGCCAAAACACAGTTCCAGTGTTTTCCCTGTATTTGGTGACTTTCAGTGACATACTGCTCAAGTGTGACTATTGTGGTCCTGATAATGCTTGCAGAAATCTTGGTTTTTAATATAATGTCTTTGCTAGGTGACTGGGTGCTGTACGCTGTGAGTTCAAATCCCATCGAGAATTTACTGAATTTCATGTACTGCTGAAAAATATGACAATAACTAAAAAACATTTCAAAATGTAGCTGTATTAAAAACAAAGGTAATGGCACCACTGATTGTTTGAGGGAGTGAAAGATAACTTTCAAACATTTAGAACCATGCGTCCACAATCTTGTAACTCCAACATATTCTTTGTCCTATCTATCTTCTTCCAGGTATTTTCTTAATGACGATGGCAATGAAAACGACGATGACAGCAGGGATATCTATCAGTGGTGGCACAGGAAATTGGCGGACTATTTTGAACAGGTGGATAACCTGGAACGGAGAATAGAGGTGAGATGTCCATGTTGTCATGACAACCAGAGTGCGACACATCCAGCATTTCCCAAATATCACATGACTTTTTGGTCTTTTTTTCTAGAGCATTCCAATCTGGTAATTAAGTCTTGCCACTCTGGATACAGTAAGCTGCACAGCCAATAGAATCCAGTTTACCAAAATCCATTTCATCCTTCAGAAATCCATGTTATAGTTCCAAATCATTAAACAATTGCTTAAACTTTTCGGGCATCATTATGCAAATATGGATGAGAGATATTATTTATGTTTAAACCTTGAAAGACAGCTATTATCTGTAATGCTTCATTTTCAATCTGTGAAATCTAGGAATACCCGGTGCATCTTGTGAAAATCAACGACAAAGAGAGGCTACAGAACTTTCTGACACAGTGGGTGGTATTTGACAATCTGTATGATGATGAGTATAGTTCCAAATTGCTGTATTACTGGAGACAGGTGAGAATATTATGATGAACTTCATCCATAATGTTAACATGAATTTTTTGATTTTTCACATCGCTTAGATACAACCGAATGTATGCATTCCTGTACTGATATAGATTTCCCAAAATATCAGTAGTGAGCAATTTAACACCTTTCTTCCATCCATTATGATACAGGTCATATGCGCATTGAAAGAGAATATTTTAAACTTTTGCTCAAAGTTTCCTAAAGCATACATTGAACCATTCTCTGTCATAATCAAGACAGAATTACCTAATATTTACCAATATTTGAACATCAAACACGGCTGGAATACGCTATGTTCACTGTATGGGAAAAAATTAAAATTTTTAATTTTTACAAAGACAAGATTGTAAACTTCACTCACCCTCCTGGTTTCAAAAAGAGTTCGGACCAGCAACAGGCCAGGAAAGCACTGTTATAACAATTTCTGTGTCTAAAATAACTGTCCCCAGTTGGCATTCTTTATATAACAATACCTTTGGATGCAGCTATTGTGCTGTTAGTGATGTATGTAACAGGATGAGTTTGAAGTTTTGAAATATCCCTCGAAGAAATTATTGATGCGGATCAATTTGTTTCAAATGCTGAATGTGAATTTTATTTTACAGGCTGGTGGTGCATCCGTCATGGAGGAAATGTACTTAAATTCATTGGAGAATCTCAAAAACAAAGTTATGACAAACAAAGATGAATTGTCCATCAGATATGAGCAGATATCAAGAGTTTTGTAAGTCTTCATAAGCATGTTTGTTTTTCTGAGCTTGCTTTCCCAGCTTCTACTCTCTGCAGCTGTAACACTTTGGATCATCACAATGTGGTTCTAGTTATCGCATATGGCTAACCTTAACAGACATGTCATGCCAGAACCTGATTGGATTACCAAGGAACTAAAAAATCCTCTTGGATTTCAATAGGATCATTCAAGATAAAGGATAAAAGAGGACTATATTTTAAAATTACCACTCAAATCAAGCAAACGTTCTGAAGGAGTTCCATTGGATTCCTATCAGATATTTTTGTAGCAGATTGTCATTTATATGGGGTTTTGTTTGACCAGTGTGCATGGATGGTTGAAGTTTGCATGTGTTAAGCTGCACACTTACAATCTTGCCTGATTAATACAGATGAAACTCATAAGAGTGATTGAGGCTGTATTCTTTGCATATACAACTGTTTTGTTTGCACATACACAGTAACAATAGCTCCATCCAGCCAATCACCATTGCCAAGCCCTATTGCTTCTCATGACACGTCAGCCCATTGGGGGCAGGGCAGTACAACGTCCTTATCCAACAGCTGAATGCTTTGACTTTCTTTCATTCCGGCAGAATGCAAGAAGGAAGACTGGAAATGGCCCATGAGTTGGTTGAGAAGGCAATGAAGATAGAAGAAGATGAGCTTGGTGGCAGACCACAAAGACTGGTAGAGCTCTACGACTCTGCCGCAAACATTTACAATGCTGTGAGTCATACTACGGAGTTTTCATAGATTGAAATGAGCAAGTAGCATAGACTGCACAGGCATAAACCCCCTTTTCCACATCAGAGGTCCTGCTTTGCCATAGAGAACAATAGGGTTGTTCCAAACTTTGATGAGTACAAGATTGAAAGATTTGTTCAAGAAATTGCAATTTTTGACTCATGTTTTCTTGTCAGATTATGCATTTATCATTTTGACTTTGTCTAAAAACATTACACATAGTAGCATACAGTAATTCTTATGGAAGTTTTGACAAACTCAGACTACACTCGACAAAGTATTGTAAGCAGATACAATATGCAACTTCCCAGTAATTCTTGTAACTCATCAACTGTTCTTCATTACTTGTGATTTTTTTCCAGAAAATTGTCCTTATTGACTATGTCAGCCGATCCATGTTATCGGTTCTCAGACCCTGCATAGACTTCAGGCAAAAGGGAATAAAACTTCGGGAAAGCTTTGAGGGAGACAGACACAAGGTAAGGAATGAAGTAAAATCAAGGCACTGATATGAGATTATGATGAGTCGGCAAGTTTCATGGCATGGTCAAATCACTGGGCACTACAAAGCGACAAAACCAATAGACGGTTGCGGAGTCAAACTTCCGAGAGTCATTATGTAGAAATTTAGGATGTTTTATGCACTGTTCAGTGTTGGATTTAACTTTTGTGCTTTTCTGTTTGAAAGATGCATGATGATTTTTTCTTGTAAAATTTCAGTTCAAGAGAGCTTACTCCATGATGAAACTAGCCTTCAACATCAAGACGTGGTACATGATCGGCGGCGACAGTAACTTCTCTGCAGAGGAAGCAATGGAGGAAGGATTCAGAAATGTCAGGGAAGCTAAAGAAATATTCCTAGAGGTGAGGTACTGTTGGAACAGATACGTAGACAACAAACTCTGAAGTGTTCTGAAGTGCAACTGTAACCATGGTTTGTAGTCTGACAAACACAATTGTTGATCGAGTGTTTACGTACTTTTTAAGGTTATATGTGCCTCGATAGTGACAGACTTCAACTTTTGCTTAAACTTTTATCAAGAAATATTTCAACCATTCTCTTTCAAAATCAAGAATGAAAACTTGGGGTCACTATGCAAATTTTGGTATTAGAGAAAAAATTACCCAAGATTTACCGAAATTTGAAATTTAAAATGGCTGCCATCCCTGTATTAACTCTATGGAGAAAAATAAAGTTTTTGATTTTCTAGAAGCTAAGATAATGAAAAGTTTTCTCACCAAGAGTTTTAAAATGAAGCCCCACAAGTGGTTATCAGAAAAGAATTGTAAAAATTTGAGAGCCCGGATATCAGTCCCCACGGCACATTCTACTGTAAGGGTGCCATTCAGGTGTGATATGATTAAATATTTTTCAGTGACAGTCAAATTTGGAAGATGTTATGTTGGACACTTCCAAAATGGCCTGATTGTTACCATCATGTCATTTTTCATCCACAGCTGGAAGAGGATGGGTACAGAGCAGAGTGTCTCATGAATGAGGGTCTGTTAGTTGGTGAACACGACCAGGAAAAGGCCTTGAAGGTAAGATTAATGACTCTGCAAGCTCTGTCAGAAAAACAAAGTTACAATGCAGAGTTTCCGTAACAATGCTTGCAATAGTGCTTTTGCCTTGTGTTGTATGGATTACAATATCTTATCTTGACTTCAATATCTTACTTGTTCTCAGTTAACAAGCTGTTTAGAGCGTGTAAAGTTGTGACGCTCGTTTTCTCTAACGAAATGGAGGATCATAGCTTTCATCATTTTGTATTGGTTGATGCCGTGTAAAGTTTGTAGAACATCGCTTTATGGAATGTTATTCTAAATAATAATTTCCCTTTGTTTGACTCAGCAAATAGAATTCCATTGCATTCAGAATTTGCATGTCTCGTACACCAGCTTAAAATGTAATTCATTGTATGTGAGCCAAGTTAGGGCATCCCTTACCTCTCATATAAACCAATCACAACTGATTGTTTTTCACTCTTTGTTTTACAGCTGTATCAAGAGGCTGAGGAGCTGTGCTTACAAGTGTACGGTGAGAACAGTGTGCTGTCCGGCAGGCTGTTGATGAATACCGGTATACTGGTTGAGGAGATGGGAAATTATGAAGAAGCCTACACCTATTTCAGCAGAGCTTTCAGAAATAAAGTTGAGGTGAGTGTTAACAGTTGTCTCTCAACAGATAGAGGCACCTCCGAACTTTTCCACCGCTAAAAATGGGACAATTGAATTGATTTTGAAAGTAAGTTTCTTAACTGGGAACATGAAGTGGAAAGTCCATGATATAAACAACATGGAAAAGATATTACCTGCCATCATACCAGTACATTGCATGAGACAAAATCATTATCAAAGCGAAAACTCCCGGTAGACCAAGTGTTGCAACAAAATTATACTAGCACAAGTCAATAAAACATTTTTAGGTAGGATGCGCCTTGGGGACAGATAGTCTGACTCTCAAACTTTCACAATATTTTTTTGGCTTACCCACTTGTGGACACGATAAATAAACTTTTCACCAGCATAGTTTTGTGAAAATCAGGAATTTTATTTTCCCCGTAGAGTTTACACAGGGATCACAGCAGCCATTTTGAATTTCAAATATCATTAAATGTTAGGTAATTTGTTTCTCTATTTTACCAAAATTTGCCTGGTAACCCCTAATTTTCATTCGTGATTTTGAAAGAAAATGGTTGAAAGTTTGCCTTAGGAAAATTTGAGCAAATGTTAAAGTATTTTGATTTCGAGGCGCAGACTACCTTAAGACTGTTTTCTTATCTACATAGGTAAGCTGGTAGAAGTTACTCATATCCACAAATCACATAACTTTTGTGCACACAGTGTGTACCATCCAGGTTGACCTCATCAAATGTGACCTTGACCCTTTTTATGACATTGTTTCATTCACAGGTGTATGGCCTTGACCACCCACAGACTCACCGGGGCATCAGACTGCTTGAGGAACCCATGTACAAGAGAATCGCTCAAAGTCGAGGCGAGAACCCTCTTGAAGAGTATAAATAGCACCAGAAGTGGATAATTCATTTTTTCAATTCTGCCTTTGTCGTCCATTATATTTTTATAGGCAATTTTAATATGTTAATATACTTAGAATTATATTATATTATATTTCATTTCGATTTGTATTCAGCTAAATTGTGAATCAATCTTCTTTTTTTTTAACTAACCCAGCAAAGGCCTTGTAAATACTGCAAAGCATACAGATATAGCAGCTGTAAACGTGTCAAGTGCTAGTTTCATATCGGAGTGTTGTAAAGTGTGGAATTTTTCTATCTTCAAAATGAAATCTTTTTAACATTATTGAATTTTCCTGGACAGCGTTGACATACAAGGGCACCAGAGCCTAGGCAAAGGTGGTCTTCAATCAAAGAAGCCACGAATTACTCCATGCAAAGAAATACTACACAGTTTGAATTTTAAAGTAGACATAATAGGTTATCTCACTTTGAGGTCAATATAATAGGTTATCTCACTTTGAGGTCGATATAATAGGTCATCTGACTGTGAAAACTTTGTTCAAGTGCAGTTCTTTGTACACTTTGACCTTTGAGCTTTGTGTCATATCTGAAGGCTCTTCCGAAATTCAGTATTTTCTAACTTCATACAAATTCCAAAGCTACATGTATGAAATGCCCAAATGTGCAATTATAAACATAGATTTACCTATGCAAATAACATTACCCCAAAATCTATAATTATATCCATTATATGTTACAAGAATTACAAACATATAGACATAATGATTTAGATTGTGTTCATATATAAATGTATGTACAAACAGATTTCTTTTTCAAGCCCTTGCCTCTTGTACCATGTATTCCATTCTTATCGTTTTCAGTGGTAGATTTTTGAAAAGTTCAAATAGAAATATGCATGGCAGGGTGAACTGTTTTATATATGAAATTACACCTGTGGACTAGCTCAGGCCATTCACCAGTTAGGCCATTCAAATGTATCCATTGATAGTGGAGACTCACCCATGGTTAACTGCTCAGTGTCTGACCTCACATAAACTCCAGTGTCTGACCTTACGTGAACTCCAGTGTTCAGTGCAGTGTAACCCAGCTCTGGCTCTATGTATATACCAGTACGTAATTACCATGCCATCCCATCAAGGACAGACACATCCATGGCGGTAAAGTCAGCAGTTGAGGGGCTGTGAAGAGTATGATGGATGTAGCTACTACACATTCTACAATTTCACTTGTGAACAAAACAGATGGTGTGACACAGAAAATTTCGCTATTCCAGTATTTGTTGCTAATGATTGCTCAAATTTTGACAGACATAGACAATATTGCATTAATAAAATGTCATTTACACAATTCTCTATTTATTACTGAATGAGAAATCAAGAAATCATGCCTGTTGACGATAGATGACAATTTCACTTTAAAAATTTTCTTGTGAAAATATGCTTACTGAGGGAGTTTTCATGTGCTGACTAATAAGATGAAACATGAAAGATCCATTAGCTGTGTATCATCTGCAGTTTCTGGTTTGAATCCCTGAACCATTGAGAAATTCCTAATATTTAGCTCATAAATATACCTTATATGCATATAATCTGCATTGTTATTGTTTAAATTTTGTATTCAGGTCCGGACGAGAACACATTTACCAACAATAACAATTGTCATTTCACATACACAGGCTGTGTTGGCAAGCAGGACACCGGGTGTTGGTCATGATGATCGGATTATAGTAGAATTCTGTAGCTGATACATTGAAACAGAGTAGTGAAAAATTAGTCAAAAGTTACAGCCAATGTCCCTTTAATGTAAATGTGAATGAATAGGTGTCTTCAAGGTAGAATGCGTCACCAGGACAAATATTAAACTTTTACAATACTGTTTTGGTCTACCTCACGTTGGGGTTCACTTTGAAGGTCTTGGAGTAACTCAAATTTTCACCAACTTACTTTTGTAAAAATCAAGGATTCAGCTTTTTCCCTATCTTAACAAAGAGATGGCGGCCATTTTGAATTTTGAGTGTCGGTAGATACTTGGTAATGTGTTTCTCTAGTACCAATTTCTGCATGATATTTGATGAACCATGATTTTTATTCTTTAATCTGGAAGAGGGAGATTTAAATCCTTTTGAAAATGTTAAGCTAAAGTTAAAATTTTTCAATTTTGAGGCACGTACTACCTTGAATGAGGGGACGCTATCCCATGCATTATCTTTATGGTGCAAGTGTTACCGTATGGGGTTATTTGATTTTTGCAAACAGCCATGCTGAAGTGTAGAGGTCTCAAATGCTACATTGATATTGTCAAGTCCCGTGGGGAATATGAATGCTCTTTTTATTTATCTCTAAGCAGACAAAGAAAATATAAACTGATTAAACATCCTCAAGAAAATGTTTTCATTCGGCAAATGAAGAACTATGTTCCAGTGGGGAAAATGCAATGAATGCTGGTGAAATTCGAAAATGTTTTTCAGCAACAATGCAAAGTTACTCAGGAGCCAGGGCTCTGAACATTTGAATTCCTATCAAGAAATGTTTTTTTTAACATAAACACTCATGCCCTATCTGTGTCTCAGAAAAATTCACTTCATAAAGACATCAAATGACCGGTTTTTATTTTTATTCCTGATCTATGTGATTATTTGCTTAGATAGGTATGTATGAATAAAACCTCATACTTCCTATAGTTTTGACAATATTGGGATATTGTATCTTTATATTTCCCTTTTTTATTGTCACTGTGTTTATTGTAAAGAGTAAATGTATAAAATGATGAGTATAACTGCGTTTGAAATTTCAGATTGCAAAAGTCAATATAATCACTTTTTAGTCATCAGAATTTAGCCTTTCAATGGTGTGACATCGATTTACTCGGGAGAAATGGTTTGGCTGATTTCAATTACGTTTTTGAGAATTATTTGTGTCATTTACGCATCAGTTTAAGCAAGTTGGGACATGATCACATGTACATCCAGCCTTGCTTAGCAAAAGAAGGCGAAACAGGGTTCAATACAAAGAATAAAAAAAGTTTTGTTGTCTGATTCATGGGTGTCATGAAAGATTTTGAGAACAGATTTGTGACGTTGTGTGTGAAAATATCTATCACTACCAACTTGAACCAGAAGATTGCCATATGTGTACTTGTAAATTGAAATACACTACACTTTTTGCTAGATTTCTCAATATTGTGTACTTGTGGTTTGATAACTGTATCAAAACAGGTTTTGAAGCAAGTTTTGAAGGGCAGATGCTTTCAATATAAACTCGATAACACAAATCGTTGTCCGATATTACATAATTTGCATTGACCAACTTGATACCAAGTTTTCCAACAAACTCTGGAGAATTATAAAAAATAACACGGCAAAAATACTGGGAAATTGCCACAAGTTGCTCTCCCTTTAATGACGCATTCGCAAAGTAACCACCTCCGACTTGCATTTATTTTTTAATTTCTTTCGTTTAGTATTTTGACTGATAAAAGTGCAGTTTTGAAACCTTGTCTATACAAGAAGAGTTTTACTGCATTTCAAGATATCTTTATTTCCTGTCTGGACAATATATTGTTCATGAAACAAAAACAAACGAAACATAAAGCCAACGTTGGTGGCGCTACACACCTTGAAATGGCAGGCAGCTGAGGCGTAGCGTACGCGCGTGTAAGGCGCAAACGAAGCAGGTTGAAGGTTATACCTGAATTCAAAAAATTTTACTACTCATCCAAATTTTACTCCCGGTTTTGTATTTTTGATCACCTTATAGGAAGCTTGTTAACTTAATCTATGAAGTCCCACTTGGTATCGTGCTTTCTACGCTTAATACCATTATTACACCTATGAACAATACTGCGGGTGTAAATCGGATAGTTTTGAGGTGTTCAGATTTTAACGATAGGAACTTTCCTAAGCCTTGACTTCCATCTAAATTTCTCTCCGAGATGTAATAAAAATGTCACACATTACATTTAAATGTACCCCATGCATTGTCTGAATCAAGCCATCTGATGCACAAGTATATAGCAACCCACCTCCGGCTCCCAGCTCAAACATCTCCGTCCTGTGGCAGAGCAGGTCAGAAAATTTGTATCGTTCATTGCGCATGCGAAGTAGACATTACCCATATAATCTACAAGACGTTTTAGCTCTAAGGGATGGACCATTAGATCTTGGGAGGGGGTGGTCACAATGAAATTGTGAAAATTATTTTTTTACTGTTGTAGATTTCTAAATTTTTTTTTTGCCAATTGAGATTAGCTGCGCAATTTTGAGATTAGCTGTGCAATTTTTTTTTCAGAGTAAATTTTCAGATTTATAATTTTTTTAGTTCGTCGCTGTCTGAGGATAAAGAGGGCAAAGATGTGGTGCGAAGCACCACAAGCGACCGCACAAGCGGTCACGGGGGATGGGGGGAGGTCAGGAGCCGTTAGAGCTTTTGAAAAATAGAGATTAATATGGTGTTACTTGGAGCATTTTTTTTCAGATTACACATTTTCCTCTGAAACCTGGTCTTCTTGCTCCTCAGTAGCTTCCTATAGTTTTGAAAATCATTTTGGTTTCCTGGCTTCCCTTTCTATTGCGTGATGAAATGCCTACATTCACCCCACCAAACATCATGCATATCTCATGATTATGTAGCAGCATGTCCAAATTGTTTGGATGTGTATACAGATGTGGTGAAATTTCAAGATTTGTCTTTTTAGGGCAATTTACGTCATTCATGGTCAAAAAATCTGTATTCTCTGAAAGGGCTTGTCCAATTTCTTTGAAATTTGCTACATAAGTCCCTTAAGATTTGTTTAAATCACGCTCTATTTTGTGGTGGAAAATTCTTCAGATAATTGTCATTCAGCATTTGCTACACACAAACGATTATTCATGCAGAGAAACTTTCAAAGTTCAACCCTTTTGTGTGTTTTTGTGTTGGGATTTGTTTGATAGATGGCATTCTACGTAGTGTATTGTTGAATGTTAAAAAATGTGTTGCTGTTGTTTTTTTGAGGCTGTCTTTTGAGAAAAAAGAATTGAAAATGCCTTTTTAAAAGCAAAATAATACATAATGACTTGATATGTTGTTTTATCATTATTGACGTGTTTCTACTTGTTCACCCATTCTTGCATTCATCATTGCAATAAAATGCTGTGAAAAAAATGAACCTTATGTGGCCTGCATCTGTTTACCTTGATCTTAAAAGGCAAATATAACTTTCTGTCTTGACAACCATACCATAGTTTCAATGTTTTACCTAGTGTACCTGCTTGGTTTGTACGCAGGAAACAAGTAGAAAACAGGCTCTATAATTTTATAATTTTCAAGTGATCAGAATACAAAAGTCCTGAAAAGATAAGATAATCACAACTTTCAGTAAAAGGGATACAGTCACTCTAAATGTATAAATTAAAATTAAAAATGTGCCTGGAGGATGTACTAAAAATACAGAAAGTTGCTTCCTGTCGGTAAAATCTAAAAAGATTTTTAAAGACTTTTGCAGATTTTTTTTTACGCATTTGTCTTCTTATTTATTTATTTTTTATTTTGCAAACTAGTTTGAAGATTTTTTTTTCCTAACTTTCTGCTCTGAAATTTTTTTTTTCTGTTTTTGACCACCCCCTCCCAAGATCTAATGGTCCGTCCCTAACTTGTAAAGAACCTTGTTTTACCATACCAACCTTTTAAGAAGCTGAGGAAAACCCCAGTTTGACCTCCTGAGCCGAATGGACAAACAAACCGCTTTTTTTCGCTGAATAGAAAACTTCCCCCGGAAAGGATTTTATTCATTTTCCCCGGCACCAAATACCTCATCAGTGAACTCGATGTAACAATTTTTAGAATGCATTTGCTCACAAGTGATACTTTAAAAGCTGTAGTCAAAGGCAGAGTTGAAATTCT